>NC_092699.1:31479486-31686986 GCF_964275005.1 Diadema setosum | reverse complement strand
AAACTTTTTTTTCCTTGCACTCTTTGAATGTATATTGTTTACGAAAAGGCAATATTTTGGGTAGGGGATGGGGTGACAGCATTTCATTCACTTTTCTGGCCTGGAAAGGTGTGTGACAGCGATAGAAAATTCTCTGTCAATGATATGTCAAAATTCTCTATGTCAATGATATGTCAAATTCTTCAAACATCCTCTCTTTCTTATTGTTTGCGGATGATAATACTGTGTTTTATCTGATTCTGATTCTGATCGATTATTGATACTTTAAACGGTGAATTAACGAAGTTACTCCATTGGATAAGAGCGAACAAACTGTCAACAAATTTGCAAAAAAAAAAATGGAAAAAAAATGCATGCTGTTCAGTAATTCGCTGTGAAATTTACCGAGAAATATTATTATTACAGAAAAAAGCTCTTCGTATCATTTTTCACGAATCGTGGACAAGTAATACTAATAATTTACTTCACGAAAATAACATTTTGAAAATTTTTGACCTTAATCGTTTGCAATTAGGACAATTCATGTACAAACTCACTAACCATTCTCTCCCCCTTGTGATCGATTCCATGTTCTCAAAGAATGAAACTGTTCATGCATATCCAACCCGTCAATCCCATGAATATCATTTGCCTTTGACTAGGACGGTTTGTGCAAAATCTTTATTCTCATTTTCTGGACCAAAATTCTAGAATTCTCTTGACAATAATATAAAAGAAGCTTGAAGTTTTAATACATTTTCTTTAAAGTTAAAGAATTATTTAAAGACTTCGTATGCAGAAAAATAATTCATTCTTTTTTTCTTACTTTTGATTTTCAAAATCGTTGTTGCGTCGGTAACCTCACTACTCTTTTGTTTATCAGCGAGCCCGTGCTTCTGTGCCTCCAGTGCCCTGTTATGACCCACCATTTCCCTCTCCTCCGCCCTTTCCACCTCGGACTTCCTACCTTCCTTACTATCTTTCTATCCTCTCATCAATCTTTCCTTATAAGAGAGCCGCTTTGTGTTTGTTAATGTGCGTTGGTATGTGTGCATTATGTCTGTCTTTTTTTTTTTCTTACTACCGTTTAGGGAAATTGTTGTTGTTGTTGTTGTTGTTGTTGTTGTTGTTTGCAATTATATTTTTTTCCTGTATGAGGGGACTGCATTCAACAAGCCCTGCTTTTTAGCAGTCCCCTCAATTTCCAGCAATATTGTTTATGCATTCACAACAGTGACGTAACAGTTATTTGTATCTCTGTTGATAATTTACCTGTATCTCTTTTACGATGTTATTCTGTTCATCGCATTGTGGTACTGATTTCCTGACATCTGTGTATTCAAGTGTTTCATTGTATTTCTAATTATTTTGTTAGTTGGAAGTGACATAAATCAACTTGAAAACTGAGAACGAATTTTTCTCTATAGTGTTACCCTTTTTACGCTCCATGGAATGTGTATTACATTTTTGTATTTGGGTGTGGGAGGGGTGTTTGAAGTCTTGATGTCTTTTTTTCTCTGGAAATTTAATAAGCATTGTTTTATTATAAAAATCTCCTTAACATAACCCAATGAGTCATGAATATCGCTGCACAACGACAACGTAACCACAGTTTGTCTATTCCATGACTGTGAGTAATAATTTTCTTACTCTAATGTTTAATTTATCGATCTATATTGTGTTATATTTGTGGTATAATTATGTTATGTATTCTTTACATTTATGAAGTTTATTCATATTTGAGTTGCACAAATAAAATTCAAACCTCAAATTCAAAATTTCATATATCTTTTATCACTGTAAAGCAAATTAAAGGATTACGATTTTTTTCATAACTTGTACGTAATTCAATTTCAATTTTCCCCAGTCATGCCAGTGTACAATGTAAGACAGTCCAATATGTGATAACCTCGCTGTCATAATACACTGACTTAGCAGGGATCGTCACAGAAAACAATATTGTCCATAATTATTTATAACAATCTGTAAGTATCCGTAACTATCCAAAAATATCCGCAACTCTCCGCAAGTGTTCAGAACTATTATTTGCCAATTCGTAAGAATATCCGCAAGTGGACGCAAGTATTCGCATCTGGTCGTATTTGTCCGTATCGCCCGCATTTTTCCCGGTATGTTTTGAATAAATTTTCTGGTGTCGGCATAGGATCCGCGGGAGTCCGCAGAAAAATGACCTTTTTTGGACGTAACGCCGGACGCAGAGCATTATGTGACTGGGGCTTAATAAGGGTAAATGGTTGATGCGGACATCGGTCACATGTAATATCGTGTTTTCTTTTTTTTTTTTTTTTGACACGGTGGAAGTAAGTGATTTAAAACCTGCACAGTCGAGGGGTTGAAGAGTGACATCGAAATTGTTTTATAAACATAACATATATTTTTGATAAAGCAATGAAGTAATACATTGCTGTAGTATAACTTCTACCAACTGTTCATCCATGGAGCTATCTATTTACCTCGGACCATGTATGGTTCACCCTTGCTGTGAAGCATGTTCGGGGGGGGGGGGGTGGGCGGTGGGGGAGGGGGTTGTGGCGGTTGGAACAAGAAACTGCATTCAGGTTAAGCAAAGCAATTATTTTGAGATCATGTGCCGGACTTATCCGTGTGAATGAGACCGACAGTGCGGTGGGTTTCCTAATCCTAATCCTAATCCAGGTGCAGAAAGAATTAGTGACGTTTCAAACTCCGATCGAACTGTGTTTTTTCTGTTTTGCTCTGTTTTTCTCCGTTTTATTGGTAGAATAAATCGCGTTGAGCTCATCATCAATATCATAATCATCGTCAATATGGGTGCATTATGTATATCCAGCAGCTAGAGTAGTACTAGTCTGGGCTCCGTCCCCTTTTCCTTGGTGCGACCAAGAGAGGGCGCAAATTTTCTGATTGCGATAATCGAGAGACTGCGCGTTTTCTCGGGTATCGCAGTTCTCGGCGTATCGCAATCCTCGGGTGTCACGCCCTCATACGGCTTGTCGCGTACACTGAATCACCCCTACGAGTAAAAAGAGTCCAGAAGCTAGACTACTGTAGTATTGAAGCACCGACAGACTGATCGAAGCACTGATCAGCATAGTATAAATAGTACTACAACAAACGCTCTGTTTGTCGTCGCACGCGAGCGTCTTTCGTGGTCGCCTAGTTTAGTGAGAGCTGTTACGTAATAGCCCCCCAAAATGAATAAATAAAATCGATGGAGCGTTCACGGCATTGTACAGTACACTCTCATCTGCGGTGAAGAGGGAAGCCATGACTTGCATAATGGTATTTTTCAGATCCACTGGAAATCCCGGTAAATACCGCTTTCACACCACGGTATAGAAATTACTGTCAAAAGGATAACTCGGACCGCTATTTTGGAAATATCACCGTCGTATCCACTACCAATTTGAATACGCTGATCACCGCCACTGACCCGGCAGCCATAAGTTGCAGGCCTATACATTCGGTTAGGAAATAGTATACACGCTTCATTGTTGCTAGTGATCTAATTCGACGGACGACGTGGACAGGTGATTTTCGTTATCAGGAGCATCGACTTTTAGGCTGACATTCCATCTTAGCAGGCGGCAGAGGACAGTTTGAGAATGTAAGTGTCAATACAGTGTAGTTCTGGTTAAGTTGAGGATTCCGAGATACTAAGAAACCACTCTATGGAATGTAAAAAGCAAACAAATTCAAAGTTTATTTGACGAAAATTGAATTTGAATTGGCTGAAAAAAAAACACAAACAAAGTAAAACAAAGCAATCCTAATACAAGGTGGGACCCACCTTTCATTAGGATTGCTTTGCTTTACTTTTTTTTTCTTTTTTTTTTAGCCAATTCAAATCCGATTTTGATAAAGTAAAGCAAAGCAATCCTAATAAAAGGTGGGTACCACCTTGTGTTAGGATAAGTTGCTTTGTTTTGAATATCTCAGCCATTTCAAAACCAATTTTCATCAAATAAATTTTGAATTCCTCTCAGAATCATAGGTTCTTTCATATTTTGTAAGAGGTTTCTCATTATCGGAAAAAAAAAATCGTCAGAAGTAAAATTCAGTGGAAACCTGAAGCCCCCATCTCAAGCGAAACTATACCATCCACATGTGATAGCAGAAGAATTCCCATCATTTTCAAAGGGGGACCCCAGGCCTGTTAAAACTCTGTAATTCCATTCCTAGGTTACTCTAAAAAAAAAAAAAAGGCCGAACACGAAGTCATACCAAATTTATTTTTCATATTACTACGCGGTCTATCATTGAAGAGTTTGATGCTGGATAATAGAGATTACAAAAATTCTTCTTGAATATAAATCTTGATTTTTGTATAGGAAATTATCAGGCATTGATTGTTTCATTTGCCATTTCTACTTGTATACACTCTCCAAGCTTTCTCGTTAGGAAACTGCTTGGAGCTTCTGTATATCGTTTTAAAAAGTAAGAAAAAAAAAAGGGAAAGGTAAAATTCCATGTAGGACGTGAGTCGTTTGACGTAAAGTTTACTTTTATAAATATTACATATTTGATTTTAGGATATTTGCGAAGGAACTGATACAAATATCAAGACTTTATTCATTGACAAAATTCATTGACAAAGTGCTGAATGATTAAACACCAATATAAACATGATAATTAATGAAGGAGAAGAAGCAGAAAAAGAACAAGACGGAGAAGATGATGAAGAAGAAGATAGGAAAAGAAGATGATGAAGAAGAAGAAGAAGAAGAAGAAGAAGATGAAGAAGAAGAAACAGTAGACAAAGAGGAGGAGGAGGAGGAAGAAGAAAAAGAATCTATAGAAAACAAGATGAGTTGGGGCGACTCCGCCGTGTCAGGTTCTGTAACACAATTTGATATGCGCGTGTATCGGACTATAGAATGTTTTTGCAGGGAGGTGGAATAGTCTCCCTTCCAGTATCAGGGCAGTTACCTCCGGCTAGATGTTGGTTAGTGAAAAGGTTAGAGTAAAGATTAAGGCTAGGGTAAAGTTTAGGGTGAGAGTTTAACAAACTGGAATCCATAGTAAATATGATAAAGGATATTTTTCAAAAAATGAATTGATAGTTTGTCAATACATATTAATATTAACTCATGTTCTGTTTACATGCTGGTGCTGTGTTTTAATATGTTAACGTCTTTCAGCCAAAAACCGGGGAGGGGGGACTTCGGTTTGCCTATGGGCAATTCCAGCGTTACAGACATTTAAAATGATTTTTTTTTTTTTTGTGTGTGACTTTGTGGGCTTATTTCAACAACTCAGCATAATCATTCTTAATCCATTCATGGTTTATTCTACACTGTTCTAACCCAGTCATCCTGTATAATATCAACAGTCAGAGTTTTGATCAGTTACTATAAATCATTTAGCAGATAATTAGACAAAATGCTTGCTGTTACGAACATTACATTTTTTTGGACACGATTATTTACCTCCATGTAGATGTGCTGAGAAATTTATGAATCACAGCATTAAGTAAAATGAATTTTATTCCGAAATGAATGTTCAGGTCTTGTTAAAGTTGTAGATTGATAATGATTGTCTATAACACATTCAGCATTTACTAGTTACAGGTTCACAATGCAGCGTTACGGACATTACATTTTTAGCGTTGCGGACATTACAACTTTGTCCACTTCTTAAAGTTGCAATATTCATACTTTAACAGAGTCATATCTTAGACAAAGCTAATATTAGTGTTTTTTGGTTCATTCTTAACCATGAACTATTTTGAAACAAATGCTGAAATGTTGCTGAATATGGAATAATGAGAGTCAAAGATAGTGCGTTTTTACGAAAATTATCAAAATTTTTGCCCCCAAAATGGGTTTCTTGAAGAAAAGAATGCCTAAATGCACTTCAATTGTATCAAAATACCACTCAAATGAAAGAACTTGACAAGCTCTAGCATTTTATACTAACTTTATCCTGTAGCTCATATATTTTTCAAATTATTGCACATTTAGGATTTTTAGGAAAAGTGACATTTTTCGTGGAATTGTCCTATTTGTATGATCTATGCACTGACAATAGCAATGCACCAGACTTATTGCATAGCCCACGAGTCATCTTTTCTTCAATTTTTGGAAGTCCCTGATTTAAGGTAATGTATAGGCCCTATAGATTCATATATCGAATGTGTACTTTCATGCCTCTTTTTAGTTAATCTGATAGTGGTATAATAATACTTCTATTCTATTCTGAAATATGTTACGAGAGGTACAAACGGGCATAGTCTTCGGTATTCAGTGTTGTGAAATTCACTCGTAAAATCCGGATTGTTCAAGTAGGGCTGAAAATAAAGATCCTCGCGCATGCACCTGACACCATTTTTGATGTCGACCATCCTGTATAATTTATAGGCCCTATACTGTATAGGTTCCATATACTATTATCGCTTTGATTTTATAAATTCTGTCTGTCGGTAACATATCATCGCATATTTTCAATTGATGCTGCAAACCACGAATAGTTTGAACAACCTAGAGGGTCTGAGTATCTGTTTCTATGTAAAATGGTTCTCGCATCAGTTGAGACCATGTAAAACTGGCCAGAAAGAATGTGGAACAGTTTGGTCGTAGAACGTGGAAGTTTGACATGCCCATGTTCACCCCAAAAACATGCTGACGGCCAGTAAAGTGACCGAAAAAAGGTAAATTCTATACCACATGTAGTTTTAGATATCAGCTGGCATTTTTTTTTTTTTTTGGAGGAAAACTCATGGTACGCCACTGGAACATAATCTCTTTTGTGTTTAAAATAAATCAAACTAATACAGAAAAACTGAGTTCCATCTTAAAAATCAGATTTAAGAATACCATTAAATCATGCCTCATTACAACAAGTGCGCCATCAGAATAATCGACATGTGGGACTACACGGACAGACACTGTTAACGTGCTTTCCAGTTATTCAGATATCTCAGAAATGATAAGAGTGAAATACAAACAAAGATTATCTGTTAAAGTCGATGGAAAAAACCCTGATAAAGTTATATAAAAAAAGTGAAAATATATGATTGGTCAATTAAAAAAAGTACTTATGCAAAGCAAAATTTCACATTTGGCTTGAAATATCGACATGATATGAACTTTGTCAAAATCAAGTAATCATGATATGAACTTTGTCAAAATCAAGTAATCTTATCAAAAGTTTTCCATCTTTTCCCTTCAGAATGATATAATAATCTTACAGTCACTGAAAATAATGATATTTTTGAAATGATTTCAAACAATTTGAGCGCCCCTACAACCAGTAATGCTATAAACACGTTCAGTACAGTTATACTGGAGTACTGACATGTATATAGTTCGTTGACACCGGAGAGTGCGGAGTGAAATTTTTGAAGCGCCATCTGTGGCAAGATAGAAATAGCCTAGCGCCTGGCAACCGGCAGCGACGCGACTGCGTGATTATGACGTAATAAAGGCAAGTGGAGGACAAGGTCTTGCGGAGATTTCATACCCGCGATGTATTGTGATGTGCAGAGCAAAAACACCGACAGACAATAATGACCAGCCAGGGTGCCCTTTGGGTATGGGTGCGGTAAAACCAGCCTAGATTATGTACACCGGGCCACTCTATGGCTGATTTGGATCGAAGGTGACTTTGAAGAGAGGTGTTAAACAGCTAGGGAGCAACTTTTATCTCTTCCACAAATGCTTAAGTTTTGAATCATGGCTGATACCGGGTGAGTGAGAAATGACGCAATGATTTTTACTGATTCAAGCATTACATAAATAGTACGGTTAAAAAAGGTGTGCAGCTTACTATGCAATTTCATTTCCAATACATTTGATCGGACGGTAAGATAATGGCCGGTGCGGGATGAAAGGCGATCGATACGGATTTGCACGGAGAGCAGTGGGTTTAATTGAGAGTGACCATTGTAACTGGACATTACTCGCCCTAGAAAATCTTGTCGTTGCGCTAAAAGGCTTGTAGTCACTTCTTCTGGATCTATAGACTAATCTAGTAGCTTGCTTATCGCGTCTTATAATTCCACTTTAATTCAGTGACAGAAGCATACAAATAAATAAATATAACCTCGTACAAATATATATATATATATATATATATATATATATATATATATATATATATATACATATATACATACATATATAAGTAACACAACTGGAACAAAGTTCATGCTGTATCACCAACGGTTTATTTCGGCACACACATTTTCGAGCGTCTCGCCGCCCTTTCTCAAGTGTTGATACATATATATATATTATATATATATATATATATATATATATATATATATATATATATATATGTATATGTATATATAATTCATCAATAGGCTATAGGCGGTAGATTGTCTTGAATAGAACCCCCCGAAAACAACCCAACAACAAACAAACGAACGAACGAACAAACAAACAAACAAACATTGAAACAACAAACCCAAAGGGGATTCAGCACATCTGTTCAATGGAGGGTCTCAGGGATAATGGCATTGTATTACACACACTCACTTTTGCCGATAAGCAATGTTATCCATTTTTTTAAAGGGATGTATAGCTTTGGCTGAGATGGGTACATTCAGGTCTTAGCTTTTGCGAGATAATGAGAAACCAAATAAGTAAAACACTAAAGAGCATACCATCCTAAGAGGAATTAAAAGTCTCTCTGATGGAAATCGGGTTTGAAATTGCTGAGATGTCCATAACAAAGTGGTCCTATTAAAGGTTGGGTCCAACCTATTATTAGGAGAAAATGTTGTTGTTGTTGTTTTTGATATCTCGGCCTTCTCAAATCCGATTTTCATAAAAATAATCCTTAAAACTTTACATTTCTCTTAGAAGGGTATGCTCTTTAACATTTCTTTTAAACGGTTTCTAACTATCTCGCAAAAAGTAAAGCCTGGATCCCCATTTCAGCCAAACCTATACCATCCCTTTTATACATGCCGTGGTATTCTCGGGTTAGCTTTCACAAACTCTCTCTACCAACCATGCAATGCCGTCACTGCACCTACTGTTGATACCTTCCGGAAGGATGCCCTACCAATCATCAGAAGGTTGCAGCCTCCTGTTGGGTCCAAAATGGTGTAAGCCTAACAGATAGAGTTTTAATTGCGTACGATTGCCATTTTTTTTTTTAAATTATCAATAGTAAAAACACTTTCAAGCACCGTGATCGGCCAGTGTCGTCATCGCATCAACCGAACCAGTTTAAATTTCTATTTAAAAAAAAGCTGCTGCAAGAATTACCCATTCAAGGTTCAAGGCCCGTGGAAAAGTTTTGCTTTCCAAGATCACTATCCTCACAGAAAAACTTACAAACTAACAAATAAACGAAAGAAAGAACAAACGAACACGTATACACAAACGCATACACATTTTACCGACGTCAATGCTACACCAAATACTATAATCGTATAGATCTGTCTCCACTTATCAAACGTGATTGTCTGAAAGGTTTTGATGACATAATAGGTCTGTGGTTAATTTTGATTGAACAGGCGCATTGTAAATCACTAGACTCTTCACATATAAAAAATGACCAATGTCCTTTTTTTTTCGCCCCCTCACTCTTGCTCCTTCACCCTCTCCATCTCTCCCTCTCTTTTTCTTCTTTCTCAGGACTGAAAAAGAGAAAAAAGAAGATACCCCCAACGAAAAAGAAGATACTCCTAAAGAAAAGGAAGATACTCCCAAAGAAGATGGGCCGAAGGTTCCCTTGACACGGCTGGTGAGTAACTTGAAAATACGTTTTATTTATGTTTATTTGTTTTAATGTTCAGCCAAACAATATCTATTGGATGCTGACTGAAGATTCAAATCACAAAAGTCTTTCACGCTCCTCTGTAGATAATATAGACGGATCCTATTATGTCTCCGATGGTTTTCGATGGAGCTTATGCTCTATATTTCGTATATTTCGTTTGGTAAACCCACAGTTTGGTTTGGTTATATTTCTTGATTTTTCAACATGTCAGTACAAGATAAGATCATTGATGATTATGTTTTTTTTTCAACATTGCTGACAGCAGAGCACAATGTACAGAACTTGCAAATTTGTTGTTAAACCACCACTAATAAAGTCAAATAAAAGGAATATTTGTGAAGGGAAACAGGCCGCACGTTGTAAGCCTTTATATATGAAGAGTTTTATCGCAAAAACGAGCTACCTGCATTCTTGTTCAGTTGAGATATTTGTGTTTAAAGCTGCTAAAAATAAAAGAAAATAATTAGAAAATAAAGGATATTTTTTATTGCAACTTCTAGTATATTGCTTGTTATGTCACAAGTTGGGTACTACTGGAAAGGTTTTATTTTGCTTTCTCTGATGATGGACTCACTTTGAAATGTTTAAAAATGACGCTTAGCTCATTTTGCAATAAAAATCTTCATATTATGCTTAAAATGATGATGATCTTGGAATGGACTACTGAGTATTGAAAAGAGCTAGGGAAATGAGGAGAAAAAAAGAGGGAAATATTGTGACGGTATAAGTTCAACGTGCTTTGTGCTGTGTGCCAATGTTCATGGACCTTACAATAATACTTGAGTATTAAGAAGAATACCCATTATTGTTTTTCTTTAATCTGCTTTATAGGGTAATTCGCGTTTTTCATAATAACGTTATATTTCAGCAAATTCACATATTTGCTTTTCGTACTAAATCACCATTTATTCGTTTCAAGTCGCAATCATGTTACAACACGTTCATCCTTCTCAGGTTTATGAGATAGAAAAGAATGAATACAATTAAAAATATCAGAGTTGCCATGGTAACTTAAAGGGTCGGTAAGTAACGTTACAGAAAGGGCTTGAGAAACAAAGCAATGTCTGACAATACAAAAAAAAAAAGGTTTCCTAAAAATAATGTAAGATGCTGCAACAAAGAGTCGCAGTAATTTCAATTATAGCATCATGAAAAATGTTGCAGGAAGTATTATCGCAGTTCAACCCATAATCTTTTAGATAAACCCCCAAAACATGGTTAGTAGAACGTTACGGTCAGTAACATTACACTTGTCCACAATATTTCCATATATGGATATCTATCATATGTATATTTTCATACATTATGTTTGTATGGACAGTAAAAATATTTTATTAATTCTTATTTATCATTGAAGCATGGAAGACTGCTGGTTTCAAAGAATAATTTGGATTGTGATAGCGAATGATTGAGATGTATGTTTATAATGGGGTACTCTTCAAATGCCACGCCGCCCCTTGCCCCATAGAAGAAGAAAAAGATGAAGAAGAACAACCAAAACAATAACAGGAAGAAGCAGAAGAAAATGAAGAAGAAGAAGAAGAAGAAGAAGAAGCAGAAGAAGAGGAGGAGGAGGAAAGATGAAGACAGTAAGAACAAGAAGACGAGCAACCATATCACTAGAAACAGCACACACACAATCTCGCCGTCTCAGAAAAAAATATACACCAATTGCCATATATTATAACAAACTTCCAATCAAACAACTTTACAAAACCAACAGACGCACAATCATTGATAAAGAAAAGTGTTAAAACACGTCGAAAAGAGATTCCATTTTAGCTCCTCTTCTTGATCATGCCAAAAATGCGCATTCCAGTATCGCTACGCGACACCGCTGGATGGACTTCTCATATTCATCGGCTCGCTGGCCGCGATGGTGCACGGTGCCGCATGGCCCGTGCTCAACATTTTCTTCGGCAACCTCGTCGACGAGTTCGTCCAGTTCGGGGCGAACGCTACGACCAACGATACCGATATGACGACCCCGGACCCGAACTACGACCCCGTCAGAGAGTTCGACAACCAGATGGCAGAATACGCCCTGATCTTTACCTACATTGGATTCGGATCCCTAGCCATGGGGTATTTGCAGGTGAGAGCAAACGCCGTGATATATCTTCTAATAACCATTATTGTATTTATTCCATCACATTATTGCTCATGAAGATCGCACGCATTTTAGTATTTCTTTTTCTCATGAAATAATTTTCTCTGATTATCTTATCAAGAATACACGGGAATTATTTTCAATGTATCAATATTTTAATCAGTCATTAGTTATCCCTAGTGATGCAACAACCACGGCATCATGTAAAAGGAGTGATCATTTTGTGGGAAATTAGACATTTTCATTCATTTATGATATAGCTTTATTCATTTAGTTGTCTATGTAATCGTCAATTGATTAATTAATTCATTCAGTCATCTATCTATCCATCTATCTGTCTATCTATCTTTCTCTTGTCTAGCTATCTATGCATTCATATTTTATTGGTTAATACTATTCATGATGCTCGCAGAAGTGGAACTGCCAACTTTTGGGTACTCAAATATAAGTTTGTTTTTACTTTCATCTGTAAAGCGAAATATTTTAAGAAGCTGATACTTATAACTGATATCACAGAACTGCACGTTTCACACATAATATACATGTATCGCATGAATTACACCTTGTAATTTCAGACATCTATGTGGACTTTAGCCTGCGAGCGGCAGATCTACAAGATTCGAACCGCGTTTTTCGACGCCATCTTGCATCAAGAGATCAAGTGGTTCGACGTTCACAAGAGCGGCGAGCTGACGTCACGGCTGGCCGAGTAAGTGAATTGTTTACCTCTTGTTGCAGCGAATCGCTGTCACTGCATGCAGTATGGTCCCATCGAAACTGGACAGTCAACTCGTTTTCTTGACGATGCAATGCCACACCATGCCCTCTACTGGGTCTTATGAATAGAGTAAAAGTAAACAAATAACATGGTGGATGTTTCATCAAAAGTTGACCATGAAATAAGGAAGTTATAGAATTTCTATCTTTTCATATCTTATGAGTTAGAGTCAATGTTGATACATTTATATCAGTAAGAAGCATTTTACATGGAGATGACGTCATACCCTCGCAAGTCTCATTATTAACTTTAATTCACACATTATTTCCACCGAGTCTGATGGGCTTTAGTTATGTTTTATTGTTTTTCTGCTTTGTTTTGTTCTTGGTTTCTCCCCTTTCTCGACAAGGCTAATTATTTCAAATAGCACAGCGGTTCCCTTGTGACCTCCCTAATTTTACAGAAGTTATATTATAAAGAAGAGCGTCAGTTAACGTCAGTGCCTCTAATTAATTACACCACGATGTGAGCAACTTGATTTAAATCTAGTTAACCTGCCTGGGCCCCTTTGCAAGAAAGTTGCAATCAATTGCAAATAATTGCTACTTTTGAAACAACCATTCTGATTGGCTCAGGGTCTGCCCTATTAAGAAGACATGCATGCAACAATGATTTTGATTGGCCAGTGACAATCAGTTGCAAGTTGCGTTTAAACGCAAAGTTTCTAGCAACGGGGCCCAGCTGGTGTTATAAGCGTTGTTCAAGGCCCCTCACTGTTAAGCCGCGGTGTGCTTGTGCCTTTTGCTCGCTTACTTGAATGAATGGGCCTTTAACGGAGAATATACCCGCATGGTTGTAGAGAAATTTCTTTCTATATTAGATAGGTCGCGTTTACTATAAATGTTTACTAGTATGTTTGCAAACTACTTTCAATAATTATGTCTGCCCTCTATACCCCCTGCAGCGATATGATAAAGGTGAAAGAAGGACTGGGCGACAAAATGGCCATTAGTATGCAGTATGCCTTCCTCTTCTTAGGGGGTAAGTCTGATCACTTTTGCTTCTAGGCATGCATGGAGTATGAATAAACATTTCTCAGAATAGATGAAGACAGTGGTACAACACAATGATCACTAGGGACTCTGTTCGAATGAGTTTCAGCTTGTTTATTGATGCCTATTTTGTCCGACAGATGACCTACCTTGTATGGATGATTACCTTGTGCGATGAATGTAATCATGCTGTCTTCCTTTTGTAAAAATTTTATGGGATATTCCATGAAATCACTTGAAAATGCACGAAAGGATAATGATACTACTACTACTACTACTAACTACTACTACTACTACTACTACTACTACTACTACTACTACTACTCATCATCATCATAATCATCATCATCATCATCATCATCATAATTATTATTATCATTATTGTAACAATACTAGTTTTGATAATAGTAATGGTGAAAATGATGATTATCCATGCAGTTTTTAAGCTTGCTCAAGTGAGTCTACAGTGCAATGTCTAACGTGTTAATAGGTGATTCAAACAATAAAAACTTTTTCTCTCTTTTTTGTCTGCAGAACAGAAATAAAAAAGAAATATATTAACTCAATAATAGATATTTTGTTGACAGCAAAAATAGCTGACAAATTAGAGATGGTAAATCATATTTCCTACAGTAATATTTGCTTCGCGAATTTAGCTTTGAGCCGCTTGGTTTACACTATTGCCTGTAACCTGCGATATGTCTGTTACAGAAGCCCAAAATGTCACGATAAACAACTTTGGAAACACGACAACAGAAGCAACAAATCAAGTTTTCAAAACAGTAACACAATGTTGACATCGATCAGCACTTCTCCGATTGTTTTCCTTTGTTTTTGTTTTTCAGGTGGGGGAGGGGATGTTATTTTTGTTTGTTTGTTTGTTTGTTTGTTTGTTTTTGTTCAATAGTTTGTTTGTCATATTCTTTTTGCATAGGATTTGCGGTAGCTTTCTGGAAGAGCTGGGAGTTGACGCTTGTTCTGATCGCTATGACTCCATTGCTTGTCATCGCCGGTGGCTTCATGGCTTACGTAAGTCCGGTTGCCATAGCAATCATCATGTCTGATCTTCACGCAGGCATGAATTGTATAAATTCTTTATTTGATCCTGTGAGAACCGGCGGCAATAATATCTTTTTGCTACTGAATATTCGTAGATTTTGTTTTTATGTCTTTTTCCGAGATCACATTTGCATGTGATTAGGCACAAAAGACATTTTTGTAGGTCCTATATATTGTGCAAAAGCAAACAATAGCTAATTCAGAAGGCCTTGCCTAGGAGAGTTCCAAATTAAGCTGATCAAAAGAATCGCTGCTGCCCAGAAAGAGAGAGAGAGAGAGAGAGAAAAACAGCGCTTTTCATGCTAATTAGCAATGATCAACGTTTTTATGCGTCAAAAAAAGCTTTTATTCATTTCGTTGCTGAACCACCGTACGTTTGAAGAGTATTTGGCTCTTTACAGAGTATCATGAACCTTACAACATAATAGTATTCGAACACTGATCTTGGCAAACGATTGTTCAAGACATGATGCATCTGGCGAAGGTTATGAAGGTGGATTAGCTTTGGGTTTATCCTGGTCGGACTACCTCCATTATCAAATAAATATTGTAACTCCCCCAGTTTCTGACAGAATACTCCAAGAGGGAGCAGGAAGCTTACGCCGGCGCGGGCAGCGTGGCTGAAGAGGTCTTATCGTGTGTCAGGACTGTCATCGCCTTTGGTGGAGAAAGGAAGGAAGTCAAAAGGTATTAAAGGAGCCGAATGAATGCTGTACTCCCCCCTTTTCTCTCTTTCTCTTATTGGCAACCGTTTTCTTCCTTTTCTCCCCTTCCTTTTTGTTGGTCGTTTCCATCTAAATATCTTTTATCCTTTTTATTCTCCATATTTTCTTATATTTTCGTCTTCTATTTGCTCTACATCGTTGCTCTTTCGTTGTTTGTCTTGTGTTTGCTCTTCTCTTTTTTCTCCCGCTACTGCATCATTATTGCATTCCTCCTCCTCTTCATCTTTTCACGCATCATCGTCATCATCATCATTATCATCACCATCATGACCATCATCATCATCATTATCATCACCATCAACATCCCCATCATCTTTATCATCATCATCATCATCATCATCATCATCATCATCATCAGCATACCATCATCATCATCATCATCACCATACCATCATCATCATCATCATCATCATCATCATCATCACCATCAGCATCCCTATCATCTTTATCACCACCACCACCACCACCACCATCATCATCATCATCACCATCACCATCACCACCACCCCTCATCATCATCATCATCATCATAACTTTATCTTCTTCTGTTCTCTTCTTTCGTTTCATCATTATTGTTATCATCATCATCATCATCATCATCATCATAACTTTATCTTCTTCTGTTCTCTTCTTTCGTTTCATCATTATTGTTATCATCATCATCATCATCATCATCATCATCATCATCATCATCATCATCTTGTTCTTGTTCTTGTTTTTCTTCTTGCTCTTGTTCTTGCTCTTTTTTTCGTCTTCATTCTTCTTTACCTACTCTTTTATTTCATCGGCATCCATCTCTATAATTCTATTCAATTCAATTCAATTCGATTTTATTATTCGTTTCTGGAAATTTGTTTTGTTTGCATGCATACCCGTTACATCGATACATACATATGCAAAGCACATGTATAACATAGATAACATATAGACATGATAGACATACAAGAGATATACAGCAATACAATATCACTATCATTGTCAAAAATACATAACATTAAAGAAGTATTAATCTGTATGAGTCAACATTGTATTGGATGTGACGTGCATAATGATATATACGGGTGTATGTGTCAATTGATAATAACTACTGTATATAAGAGTTTTAAACAATACAAGTGAATGCATGTTTATGTGTAAATAAATAGCTCTTGATCAAAGTTCTAGTCTTGGTTGTCCCTCCCTCTCTCCTCCCCTCCCGGTCTATCGCTCAGGTACGAGAAGGAGCTGAAGCTGGCCCGAGACATCGGGGTCAAGAAGGGAGTGATGTCCGGTGTCGGGATGGGGCTCACTGTGTTCATCATGTTTGGATCTTACTCGCTGGCATTCTGGTGAGGATTCAGACACAGATACACACAAGTTGTATGCCATGGGCCTATTCTTCGTAATATTCATAACTTCAATTTTTGCCAGTTTGCTTTAATACTCGTCTTGTAAGCTTAATTGTGTATTCTTAGATGCTTGTGGTGTGCACGGAGCCAGTAATGGTAGTGGTAATGATGTCGGAGACAACAATGATCATAATGGGGATGGTGAAGTGCAGGAAAAAGAGGTGCTGATTGATAACTGGTTTTGCTGAAATCACGATGACTATAGTGATGATGATGATGATGATGAGGATGATGATGATGATGATAGTGATGATGATGATAATGATGAACCTGATAAGAATGTCGAATTCCACCTCGTTGCGTGAATTAGCTGCTGTAGAGTTTCTTTGAAGGACAGGTCCAAACTTCCATTTTTAGAAAACCCGTACCGCCGTTAATCGAAAGCAAGGAATGAACATGCTGCTAGTATCCAACGGTAGTAAGGGCGCTGTGGCATAGTGGATAAGACACCCTTGGACAAGATGTTTTTGCCCACCATGTCCCTCTCGACCCAGGTGTATAATGGGATACCTTGTTGGTACTCTACGGTGATGATAATGGCAGGGCCCTCTGGTAGAACAGAGGCAACGCTGAACAGGCTACCCTGGATATGGAAGACCTTATCATTATCATTATTATTTTAGCTATAATTATGAATATTATGATTATGATTATTTATTACTATTGTTATTATTATTATTATTATTATTATTATTATTATTATTATTATTATTATTATTATTATTATTATTTATTACTATTGTTATAATAATAATAATAATAATAATAATAATAATAATAATAACAAAAATAATGATGATGATGATGATGATGATGATGACGATGATTATTATTATTATTATTATCATTATTATTATTATTATTATTATAACAGAGATGTTATACTGGGAACAAAAGAAGTAAAGGGTTAGTAAGTGTGCAGTGGCGAATCCAGGAATTCCTTTAAGGGGAGGCTCACATTTTTCTGTTTATTATACTTTGTTTTAACAGAAAAGTAATGGTGGGGGGGGGGGGGGGGATGGATCTGGTGTGTACTGTAGCACCATTCCCGAGCTTGTTCGTACTCACTCCCGTCCACGTCCTCTCGCACAGGTATGGACCAAAGTTGGTCGCTGATGGCGTTATCACAGGTGGTGACGTTATGATCGTCTTCTTTTCCGTCATGCTGGGGTCATTCTCGCTGGGGAACATCAGTCCCTCCATCAGCTCTCTGACTGCCGCCCGGAGCGCTGCGGTCACTCTCTTCGACATCATCGATGCGGTAGGTGACCAACCCGTATAACATAGTTAGTCTAGATTCTCACTTCACGATTCTCTTAATGGTGAATGTTATATAACTGTAGGTCTATATACTTGTGTAGGACAGGTGGTTAGATAAAACACACGCACGCGCACTCGCAAACACAAACACATGCACGCACATACACATCCATCATCGTTACCTGTAACAGTGTTATTCATTACCTCCGTCAATGAGATTATTTTTTGCCGGTGTCACAGGCGATCCGTTCCGGCCAGTCGATAAGTTCCGCCGGAACTTATCGGCGGACTTTGGCCGGTATATCAGATCCCCCAGATCCAATCGGCGGGATTTTTGCCTCACCGCCGATAAGATCCCCCACCGCCGATTCGATCCGGGTCTATACCGTACAATGTATACAAAGTGGTAATGGGGAAACACCCCTTCAGTAAAATGTACTCTTCCAGTCTCCCTCTACAGCAAATGAACTTCTCCAAATCTCTCTGACCAGCCAACCGAATAAAGTTGCCAATTTGAAACCCGGACTACAAAGCTATTCCCCTTTTGCCCCTCTCCCCCTCCCTTATCTCTTTCGTCGTCATGGTGGCCATGGTACAGTCACAGAACTCTGCTCTGTAGAGTTCTGCACGATGTGGCGTTGATCATGCCAACCTATCTCTGATTTGAATCATTTTGAACAGAATGATCGAATGAGTTACTGTAATTGGAATGTTCGGCATGCTTCATGTTAACTTCTGTTATACAAGGAGCTTCATATTAAACATACTATGAGCTCAAATAGTCCACCTTCATTTTAATGTCTATTTTCAGGGCACAGAGTCTAATTTACTAACCTAATCATTTTAGTGCGATATTTTTATAACGACCAATGTAATCGCCAACGTCATACATGCACGTTCGTTTGGTTCATTATTTTTTCAGTTGTAACAACTAAGAATGACGGGATGAATTCTGTTTTTGTGTGTTCAGTTGTCTTTATCATATTATCTTGTGTCCGTGTGTATGTGCATATGAATGTGTGTGTGTGTATGTGAGTATGTGTTTTTTTCTCTTTTGGGGAGGCGGTCTATCTGTACACAGAAATTACTTCAAACAGGCAAGGTATTCTAAAGAGATACAGTATAGTTTTGGTTGAGATGGGCGATTGAAAATTTAACGTTTTGCAAGATAATCAGAAAGCACATTTGAAATAGAGAGCATACGATTCTAAGAGAAATTGAAAGTTCATTATACAAAATCGGTTTGGACTGAAAAAAAAAATACATGTGTAGTGGGCAGATAAGGTGGGTCAATCCTTTAATTAGGGTCTCTTTGTTTATACAGTACGTATAAAAAAAACACGCAACAAGATTTGATTTCAAATTTGTGAAGATTGTGTTAACTTTACACCAAAGTGAGTAGCAGCAAATACTCCTCTTCAAAATGATATTTATGCATACATGGTCATGGATGGCGAAGTAATCATTCTTTTTAGACAACTTGCGGGGTAAATTGGACTTAGGACTAAGTTTAGACACTGCAAGAACCAATGCACCTTATCAGAAATTAACTTAACAAATGGAATAATGAAATTAATAATCACAACTTACCACTGTTTTTTTTTTCCGGATATCTCTTTTTAACATTACATCCCATGCCCCTCAACATGGCCACCATTCCTTCCCACACAAAGATTAGCTCTTTTCTACATCTCACGCACAGCTCTGCGAATCATTGTGGCTTGATGGCGTATATAGAGCTTTAAATTCATCAGTGATTCTTTGTCTCTTTGCAATGTCAGGTTGAGGGATAATGAACACTTTGCTCTTGAAAAAACCCCAAAGAAAAAACAAATCGCAAGAAGTCAGATCCAGAGATTCTGGTGGCCAATCCACATCATGATACAAGGCAATCGCCCGATTTCCAAATACCTCAGCCAATCTGTTTCTTACTGCAACAAGTCGATGGGCTGGTGCACCATCCTGTGCCCACCATAGGCGTCTGAACACATCCCTTTGTTGCACAGGAAAATTTTCCATTAATTCAGGAATCACATGTTCATCTAAAATTTGTAAGCATCCATTTTCGTTGCAAAGAAGAGGGGCCCTAGGTATGTCTCACCAGTCTGTACATTAAAAAAAAAAAAGTGAATTGAAAAGGATTGTTGCTGGTCTCATAACTGAAACTTGGTCCCAAGTCCAACTTGACCCATTGTCCAAAAAGAATGATTACTCAGCCATCCATGACCGTGTAAGAATGAATAAGATGTTCAGTTCAAATTTCATATTTCCATTTCCTCAATGATGAGATTACAAAATTAATGACAATAAAACAAGAATCATGTCTTTTGATTGAAGAAGAAGAAGAAAAAAACATTCTTGACACAAATGTACATGGTCATATCATATGAAGATATCACAAATAAGTATCAGAAATATGATGGGGCCTACATACAAAGCTTTAACGCTTGTAAAACTGTACGGTTCCCTAATTCATAGGCATATATTATTCGGAGAACGGATATGTTTGTCTTGACCAACTAAAATTATATCAGTACAAAAATCGATAAAGGATAAAGTAATCACAAACCAGACTGTATACGGATCTCGCGGTGTTTGAAAAGGAATGCTATGTATTAAAAAATGTACTTGAAGCTGCGGACAAGGACAAAAGACTGGGAGTATAAAAAAGTTGCTAAACACTCGGAAGTGTGTATGCACTAAGTAATATCTGTTTTAATTTGCGTTTGAAGGTGAATAAAGACAAAGAAGAAGTAATATCTTGAGGGAGGTCATTCCAAAATCTGGGTCCAGTAAATATAATTGTTTTCTTTGCAAAAAAAAAAAAAAAGTACGGGGAAGGTGATATTATATATAGGCGTCACTCTTGCAAGTGGGATAACAGTGTTCCTTTTAAACATGTGGATAAAAACAGATGGTAATTAGTTGTTAGTTTATACATGAAAATTCCGAGATTGTAATGAAATAGGTCTGGAATTTTCAGAAATCTGTTTTGATGAAAAAAAAAAGAAAAACAAAACAGTTGGTATGAGCAAAATATCCAGCGTGGTTTATGATTCGTATTGCACGCTTCTGAATTCGGAGAAGGGGATCTAATTATGAGTGAATTGCATTTCCCCACACCATTGGAAATGGAAAAATTGGATGTCATTGAAAAGAGGAGATATATGGCTTTATGATGTTGCTACTTACTTTGGAGTAAAGTAAACACCATCTTCACAAATTCGAAATTAAATCTTGTTGCTTTTTTATACGCACTGTAGCTACATATATCTCAGCAATTTGAAGCTAATTTGTGTAAAATGAACCTGAATTCTAAAAGAATTGAATGCTGTTTAGTATTACAGGTTACTCATTATTTGTTTGTTCTGAACACCATCTTATAGTCAATACTGTACCATCTGTTCAATCTTGAATGTCTTCCCTTTTCATGATAGGGACCGCCCCCCCCCCCAAAAAAAAAAAATCGTCTGTTATTGAAAGGGGATGGCTAATAACTGATCATTGGAATCAGTGGGAATGCTGGGGGATGATTGTTTCAATCCTTGGGGGATTCATTTAAGAGTACATTTTTTTGTTCTGTGAAAATTATTTGCTTCATAATGGTCTCATATTCAAGTAATGTGCAGTTTAATGTTTCCGGGTTAGCATGCCTGTATCCAGTGACGGGGAATTAAACAACACATTACTTGAATATGAGACCGTTCTGAAGCAAATGATTTTCATACGGACTCTTTAATGAATCCCACTAGAATTGGAACAATCATCCCCGAGCATTCCCACTGATTCCCATTGATCAGTTACTAGCCCTCCCCTTGAAAGAAATTAGAGTGCATGCAAAATATGGGGTATCACAAACTCACGTAAATTTTCTGATTTCTAGTGATACCATAACTTGAATATCCAAACAGTGCACCTATGTCCGAAATCTGGTGTTCCACAAAAAAGTTACATTTTCTCTTCGTAAACATTAAGTTTCATTCATATAAAATTATGTACATACATCTTTAATGGAAATACATATTACATGCACATGTAAAAGGTGTGAAGCCAAGAGTGGCAATGGGATAGACAGAAATTGAAAGAGATAAGAAAATGAAAAACAGCTATATATAGTAAACTACATGTAACATGAATTGACAGGAAACAGACAGAAATATGGCTTAATGTACCCAAAATTGAATCTTTATAAATAAAAAGTAAAAAGGGTAAAAGCGGTAGGCTAACAAAGAGAGAAAAAAACTCATAGATTTAAAAATGAAAAATAAAGAAATTGAGAGTGCAAAGGAGAAAAATAAGGAGAAAAGTAAGCAAAGGAAAATGTTATTTATCTCGAGTTATAATAACTTTAAATCAACAGCTTAAAATAAAGAAATTTTAATCCATTTTGTCTCATCACGGCATACGGGAGAAGTCCTTGGAGTGGTTCAGGAGAACCGAAAAACAATATTCTCTGAACGAGAATAACTCAAGTTTCAATATATTAAATGTGGCGTCCCTCAGGGTAATATAAATTAGGTGCTTTGCTTTTTATAGTTTATATTAATGACTTCTACAAATCATCTGACATATTCTCATTTATGCATTTTGATGATGATTCAAATGTGGGTTTTCTTTTTTCTCATCAAAACCCAGTTACTCTCGTAGACACCGTCAACTCTGATTTGAAAAAAAAGTAACTCAGTGGATAAGATCTTCATAAACCCTTCAGAAAATTAAGTACTAGTATACACTTTTTAGTAAATCCTTAATTATTTTGATGATACTCGATTAGATCGTGTATCCTATGTAAGCTTTCTTGGTATCAGAGAAGATGAAAAACTTTCGTGGAGGCCTCATGTTATTAAAATAAGTAAATGATTAGCGTAATATTGGTATCGCATTCCAATGTCTTCTGTGTTAACATTGTATTTTCTTTGATAAAATTACCTTATCTCAAATACGAAATTTTAGCATGGGGCAGCGCCCATCAAATTTTATTAGATAAATTATTGTTATTGCAAAAATATAGGCCCTACTTCGTATTATCTGTGGGGTTTCGCCACTCGGATTCACTATTCATAAAAAAGAATATAAGATTTGAAAAATTAAAGATTTTGTTTCTTTTTCAACTGGGTCAATTCATGTTCATCTATACAACACAAATGTTCTCCCCAGTAGTTTTAATTCAATGTTTCCACGAAATCGATGGTTTCATGATCATCCTTTACACCTAGGCGGTCTGAGTTTCATCTACCCCTTTTGAGAACCTTTAGCTCAGAATGCATTTATATACACTGGCTTTAGATTTTGAAATTTCTTCAGTTCTGAAAAAAAAATCTCCATTATTATACTCTAAAGCGTTTTTTTTTTTTTCTTAAATTCTGGCTCAGATATTTATTTTTCATTATCTAGCTGCATGCAGTCACCAGCTGCTGTCCGAAATACATCCTCAATCATCAGGCAATAATTGAGCAAACTGAGGCTGGATAGAACACTGATGGTTCTTTTCTACAATTCCTTTATCTAATCTATCGTCATGTATAGCTTGATTTTGTTTTTATGGCAATCTTACACAAAAGGACAAGGCTATAGAATCGATAGACCGCGAAAGTGGCAAAATATCATTGGGTTGGAATTACCAGTGGTACAGGATTTACACGTGGAAAGAATGATGGTCAAGGTAAACAAGATACAACACACCGTCTGTACGGTTACTATTGCCTGAACAGATCAGGTATCAGACTCTGTCCTCCTCGCACAAAGCGCATACCCGTTTTAGAAGTGCATTTGTCCCGGATTCCATTCACACGTATAATACCAGAGTATAAGTTGTAATGATTAGTTTTTGGTGTATTTATTATTATCATTATTATTTTACTCCCGCATATCCAGAGAGTTTGGGTGACTGTCATGTTTCTCGTGTGTGTTTGATAGAGAAATCATTGTTATGGTAATTTTTTTTTTGTTTACTCCCACAGTATTTAAGTTATGTAATTTTAAACTTGGAATATGTAATGATTTACAGGTGTACATGCAAGACACATTTGGTGTTATTTTGATAAGGCGCTGCGATGGTAATTATTATTATCATATATATATATGAATGTTATGAATTATGAATTATACAGATGTATTCGGATATGTAGGTGATATATTGTTTGGTGTATAATGATGATATATGAAAGGATATTATCAAATAAATCTATGAGTGGAATGTAGTTGTAAATGTCGGGTTAATGTATTATGTTATTATGGTGCATACGTTACTGTATGTTAATGTGAGTGAGTTTCATTTTGTACTCTATGACATGTCTGATTGTGGTGTATACCTGTGATGAATTGAATGTTAATTTTGTTGCGATATCCAACGTATAAAGAATTTCCAGAGTGGACAATGTGAGTAATCAATCAATAAATCTCCTCTTCCGTTTATCCTGTTCAGCGTGTAGGCATTCTCTCTCTCTCACTTTCTCTCCTTCTTCCTTTAATTTTGTTTTTGCTCTAATCCTTTCATTCGTAAATTCCCCTCAAGTTTAGTCATGTCACGTTGTTGTGTCTCTGTTGTTTGTTTTATTTTGTCTTATTTTTTGCATTATACATGATTACGTACTTGTAATTATAATAAGTATTTTTGGAGATATTTTAGAGTGGTCTAAAATCTACAAGCAATGCTTTTTAGTGGACCTCTTAGTTCTCATTTTTACCCTGCAAACATAACTTTGTTATTCCAGTATGTGTGCATATCTTTATTAGTTTTTTAATTACCATTGAATGTCATACTTTGTAGTGTATATTTGCTTATGATTACATTTTTGATTTACTTTGTGTTATGTTTTGTTGAAAGAAAAATGAGAATAAAATAAATAAATGAAATGAAATCCACATGCATAGCTCCATTTTAATCCCCTGCATACACATTAACAATTTGTTTGCAGACTATTAGACCAACATTCTTTTTTTTTTGTTTTGAAGTACAGCTGAACAATAATTTTCTTATCAGAACAAAGCTCACCGAAAAAAAAAATGTTTATCCTTGCTGTACCCTACCAGCAAAACCTCCCTCTTTCTTCCTTCTCACTTCAAGCAGTCTCCTATAAATGTAGGACCTATAACCATAGTATTATCATGCTCTTTCGTTGAACTGTTCTTTGAAGTTTTGTCTATAAATAAAGGCTAATCGCACACTGTGCAACGGCTCCAGATGATCAGGGAGGTGAGTCTCAAATCCCTGAGATGATCGACTCGTACGTATTTGTGCATGCTGTTTAGCTAATACATTGTAGGCCCTACAGTAATTCATTTCTTCGCGCCACTTGTACGAGGCTATAATATGATTTATTTAAAGGGAAATTATCAGAACGTAAAAATAACATTGTCCTTTATATCATTTGAAAAATGAAGAAATAGCTTTCTTAGATTTTTTAATTGGGTATAGACATCCACAATAAACAGATATTATTTTGTTTTTAATGAGGCCTACTCGCACAACCCGGATAGGATCGGCGGTTGCGGAACGTTTCTGCGTACTGCCTATTGTGCGGTATATTCGTTCCGCGGAACTAATCGACTGGTTTCGGCCGGTATATCAGTTCCCCCGGAACCCGGAACGGATCGACTGTGACACCGGCCTTGGTTTCTCTACCTATCTGTCTGTCTGTCTGTCTGGTGTTTTTTTTTTTTTTTTTTTCAACATAGCTCATGAAGTCGTGATCGGAGTCTGATGAAATTTCCTCTAAAAGTTGAAGACGGCACAATTAAGGAACAGATGATTAAAGTTTGACAGTGATTTCCATGATTTCAGATCATCGTCTTGATTCTGACAGTTTGTTATTTTTTTAAAGGATTCTTCACAGTTGGGAAATAAGGTCAAAAGTTTTCCCTATTTGTTTGAGGTGCGCGTGAAGCGTAGCAACATGCTAAAACCATAAAGAGACACTAGAAGGGATCCTGTATTTTTTGGAAAGGGATCATTTTTATCAGAATGACCTGATATGGATAGAAACGAGATGGCTGATGGAGATCATTCTGCGCTCTCTGAGAGCTTTTCTAGTTCTGCACACTGCACCCACACGCACACATATTGACGGAACGCGCTTTTTGTTTGTTCGTTTCTTTTTTGGCATTTATAATTATACGCCATATATTTTCGAGAAGAATAAGAAATGATAAACAGCTGATGAAGATTTTAGAGCAACACTTGTGGAAACGATGGCAAGGGACCCTACCGAGCTCAGAGAGGACGACGTTTTCGTCATACCTCTGATGTTGGATTACATCACATTGGTCATTAAAGGGATGGTGCAGTTTCGGTTTAGATGAGATTTCAGGCTTCCAACGATGATGATATTTGAGATAAAATGAGAAAGCTCTTATGAAATGTAAAAGAGCATAATATGATTGTAACAGGAATTCAAAGTTTATTTGATTGTTTTGAAATGGCTGAGATATCCCAAACAGAGCGATCCTATAATGCGGGACCCATTTTTTTTTTTTGAATTAGGATCGCTTTGTTTTCCTTAGTTTTTGGATATCTTAACCATTTCAAAACCAATTTTCATCAAATGGACATTGAGCTCCTCTTTGAATGCTTTTTAACATTTCACAAAGTTGTCTCTAAGTATCGCGCCAAAAGTTAAGAGTAGAATCCCCACTTCACCCAGTACTATTCTATCTCTTTAACACTTGACAGTATCCAAATATTTCATGTAGATACCGATGGATTGACACACATCCGTTCTAAGGCCGAAAGGCATGATGGATGTAAGACTCGATGGGCATCAATTCTATTTTTGTTCTCATTCATTAACATTGCATAATACTGTTTACGTGATTATTTCAGTAGCATTTTGTGTTGATGCTTTTCAATGATATAGAGTTCGAGTTCAGTTCAAGTTCATATACAATAATTTATTCATTTTTGAATATCATCTTTTTATCTGTGTTTGCACGTATGCGTGTGAAACAGCATTTTATGTTCTTTCAATCGTTTGGTGTTGGAGTTGCTTTGTCAAACAATATCTAAGTGTTTTGTCAAATGGACAGTGAGTGAGTGCAGCGGTTCTGCAGTTCGGAATTGTTGTAATACTGTGAAACAGTCTTTGTGAACGTATTTTGGTTAAACTACAGACCCCGGAAATCGACGCCCGATCGAAGGAGGGAAAGATACCGGACGAGATGACGGGTAACATCGAGTTCCAATTCGTTCGCTTCACCTACCCCACTCGACCCGACGTCCCGATCCTCAAGGGCGTCGACCTCCGCATCCGGAAGGGACAGACGGTGGCCCTGGTGGGGTCCAGTGGGTGTGGCAAGTCTACCACCATCAACCTGCTGCTCAGGTTCTATGACAAATCCGACGGAAAGGTGAGGCAAAACGGTCAAAAGCTGTTTTGAGTTACATCAATCTAGTTTTCAAACAGTCTTGGGCTTAGTCTTATCAAAAGACAAAATTGATTTTAAGCTCAGAAAATCAATGATTAATTATCTCCCAAATCAACGATTAAGTCCATAAATCAACGATTAACTTCCAAATTGCCTTTAACTATAATCGACTATCAAGTCTCTTCGTAAAAAAAGAGAAAAAAGTCTCTTCGTAGAACAAAAACTTACAGTCGATTGAGAGTTATAGCCAATTTTAAGTTGATCAAAGTTATCATTAAGTTCACAATCAATGATATTTTTATCTTGATAAAACGGGCTTGGTGTCGACTCTCATCCCTCTGTAAAATGGTTTTCTGAACAGGAGAATCAAAAGGGATACCAACTTGACATAAGACACTGCACATCATTGAAATGATTTAAAACATTCACGTTAAAATTGTCAGCCACTTCATATTTTTCAAATGATACTCTCTTTTTGAATTTCATTCAATATCAGGCTTTTTTTTTCAGAATGAAAATAGTTCCAACAAAAATAAGCAGCTTCTCACTTGAGCTGCTGAATCACAATCCTTTTTTAAACATACAGTAATAATATTTGTTTTTGTTTTGATTAAAACCATGTATACAAAAGTGATATAACACTGCATAAACCTCATAATCATTTGCAAATATTGTTTGAGACAACTGTGAAGAAAATATCTTTTGACTTACAGTGGATGGATCTATTGCTGCCACAATAAATGACATATTTTACTGGCTATTCAAGGATAGATATCATATTGTAATTAATATTCAGGTCTTGTGTAATGTATTCATTGTTTTTGCTCTTGTTTTGAAAATATCTATGATGCACATATAATCCTATCAAAATATGACATTTCACTTGCAATACATATAATGTATTACACTTGATATATGTCATATGTTTTTATCAGAATTATAATAGTATATCATAGTACATAGGTGCATTTAGGATAACCTAGATAAAAAAAATATATATCTTGTCACAACTTATTGGAACAGATTCTGATTGACGGGCACGAGATCACCGAACTGAACCTCCGATGGCTCCGAGAGAAAATCGGCGTGGTCAGCCAGGAGCCCATCCTCTTCAACTGCAGCATCGAGGAGAACATTGCCTACGGCCGCGAAGGCGTGACGAAGGAGGAGATCATCCAAGCAACCAAGATGGCCAACGCCCACGACTTCATCTCCAAGTTGCCGAATGTGAGAGCACGAACGAGTATCACAGATATCAATGTGGGGATGGAAATCAGTTAAATTTTAAGTGTCATTATCCTTTGCAGGACTCAGAAGCCGAATGCCAATGTTCGTATTCCGGATGCCTCCACCTCCGTCTGTGTGTATAGATATAAACGAGGTTCCAATGACCTGACCAAGCCATGGCTCAATTTACTGAGGAGAGCCTGGGCAAAAACTATGTATGTGCGGCAAATCTGGCGGGAGGGGGGGGGGGGGGGGGAGGCAGGGACGTACAAGCATCAGGTACTACCTACGAGTACCGCGTGCTATAGATCCAGCTATATGCTTAGAGGCAGAAGCTACGCGCTTACTAACTGGGCAATAGTAGAAAAAAAGTAGTCGATTGAACCCGCAGGATCGAGTCCAATATCATAATCATGAATCAGAGTGTTCAAACATTCAAAACGATCCAAACGATCCTTGGACTTATCCAAGGCAGGCATGATTATGAGCAGATTATGGTACTTACGCTCTGTGTAAAAGACAAAAATCCTGCGAAATTCATGGGTGTCACAGTCGGGAGAACGTCAATGCTCGTCAAATTTTGCTGAAAGCAAATCTGTTTGGGTACCCTTGTAGGGTAGATGGTATAATAAAGAATTTTATTATCTATGTAGGTTCTCTTTTGGAGTCGTAGGCCTATTGTCTTTACTCACACTGTTCTACCACAGAGGTGTGTGACTCAGTGCATTGAAGTACGTCACTGAATAAGGATGGTTTGTTAGCAGGCAACCAGCATGCAGTGCAGGGGTCACTCTCTTATTGATTTTTTTTTTCATGAATATGGCACATTACTTGCAGTTACTGTGGCAACAAAAATCTTACATCTGATTGGTTTTCTCCTAGTTATTGTCATAGCAACCGCAAGTTACTTGGTCTAAAATTGACTGCAAAACATTCTTCATCGTTTGGCTGATCTATGAACATTGGTCATAATCACCCTTCCCCTCCCCTCCCCTCCCTCCCCTTCCTCTCCCCACCCCCCTATCCACACAGGGATATGACACCCTGGTAGGAGAGCGCGGCGCCCAGCTGTCCGGGGGACAGAAACAGAGAGTCGCCATCGCCCGCGCGCTGGTGAGAAACCCGTCCATTCTTCTCCTTGACGAAGCCACGTCAGCTCTGGACAGAGAGAGCGAGAAAGTCGTGCAGCAAGCTTTGGACAAGGTGAGTTAATGTCATAAATTGATAAGTATCTCAATCCTTCTCCCCTTCGAGAAACACGTGGTTGTCGGCTGTCTTACAATACCGGAAATCGTTGCTGTTTCATCATTAGGTTTTAGATTTAAGAAAGGTTTTCCAGATAATGATTATATATATATATATATATATATATATATATATATATATATTTATTTATTTATTTCTTTTTAGTATCACCACCAGGCCTTTCATTCATTGAAAAATTCTACGTATTTAGCAAGCTAAAAACTATCGTGCGGCGAAAACTCTACATGAATGAGTTAGCCATCATGTCATATAAAATCTCTTAAACGTATGGCTGAAGCTTCCTTTGCAAATTTACGTGGACGTTTTAGTTTTGATATTCGTAAAACAGTGAAAGTCTCAAATCAATGCAGGCAATCCACGCAACCTGATCTAGTTCATGCTTCATTCCATTGCTCCCATATGATATTTCTTGACCTTTCGAAGGCCAAGAAAAATACATCAGAAAAGTACCGCACCCTTACACGGCACATTATTTTCTTTTTCTAAGTCCATGACACACTATTTTTTTTTATAAGTCCATGAAAGGTGCCGTATCGAGGAGATATGTAAAACTGATAGTACACAGCAGTCGCGTAATTCGTGAATTTGCTTCTCGAATAATCATCACTATTTTCGTTACATTGATGTTGTAGGCTTGACGTCACTAAACACGTAATTTTTGCATCTAAGCCAAAAATTAACCGTGGGTAGAGACCTAGAGGTGAACTGATCTATGCGCTATAGCGCATCCTCGCAATTCCTCGTGATCGTGATAGTGTGCAATGCTGCTGATGATTGCCGAGATGTTCTTGATGATGGCGATGATGGTAACGACGGCGATATGAATACACTTCTTTTTCAGGCATCAGAGGGTCGGACCACAATCGTCATCGCTCACCGCTTGACTACCATCCAGAACGCCGATGTCATCTACGCCTTCGACGAGGGTGTCGTCGCCGAGTACGGCAGCCACGCCGAGCTCATGAGTAAAGATGGTGTCTACAAGCAGCTTGTCACTCTTCAAGCACTTGACCAGACTGGTATGTGCAAGAATACATATAAACAAGAAAAAAAAAAAGGGAAAATTGACCATTTACCCCCACTCTACAGAGATATTTTCTCATCGGTCGTTTTTCAGAAGCTAGGTTAATGGCTTCCGGTCCCTACCGAAATGTATCGAATTGCAGTCCGATGGGTCCGACCTGTGTTGGTCGAGTATCAGGTCAGTGTCAGACATGTCGGGGTGATCCGATGAGGCAAGTCTGACACTCACCTGATAGTCGACCAACCCAGTCGAATTCATGGGACTGTGATCCGATACACTTCGGTGGGTGGCCGGACGAAACAATATTTGCTTCTGATGGGTGACCAATGGGGAAAATTTATGTGGAATTGAGGTATTATTATTGTTATCATTATTATTATTAGAATGGTTTATTTGGTGAAAAATTGCAAAATCGTAGCCTGAAGGCTAAAATACATTGCAATGACATATGAAATACTTCCAAATAAAATTGATCACATTGAACCGTTGTACATAATATTCGCATCAGAAATCACAATTAAGCATAACATATAATGCACGAAAAATTACCACATGCTCCACAGAAAAACGCAAAACAAATCATAAAATTTATTCATTTACCCCAGGTTGTCGATACTCTCTTTACATTTTTTTTTTTCAAAATAAGCCAACTATCAAAAAAGATATTCATGATGAAAGCGACAACATATATAGAGGACACTATGTCTGTGAAACATTGTGTGTGCAGAGTGTGTGCTTGTGTGTACTTCGTGTGCGGCTGCTTTTATGTGTGTTTCTGTCATTGGTCACGCTGTGATGTCATCATTCTGCCTTGATGTGTACTTTCCCAGGAGAGAAAGACAAAGCGAGTAAGGAAACTTCGGATGAGAGCGCCCCCTCTCGGCAACCGTCCGGTCAAGCTGCTCGCAAAATGTCCCGCCAAATGTCTCGTCAGATGTCGTCGGGTAACTTCGACAAAGGAGCTCGTAAAGATGTGAGCCGGAATTCCTTATCTGACCAATGTGTTCAAAGGATTGGTACAGTTTCGGTTGTGATGGGGTTTCAGGTTTCCAACTGTAGTTGGTGATAATTTTTTGTTGTTGAGATAATGTGAAACCTCTTATGAAATGTGAGAGAACATAATAATAATACTATGTTCTCTCACATTTCACAATAATAATTCTTAGAGGAACTTAAAGATAATATAAAGTTTTGGTACCTCAAAAGTTTCCCTGAGTTTCCTTGTCTTAGTTTGTGTTTCAGGTTTAAGTACCTTTCATATAACTAACACTGTGAGACTTACTCGCCCCAAAGTGCACTCATGTCTTAGTAATCATGCAATAATGGTTTCGTACAATACGTGTATATTGATTGTCGCGGTACCGCGTCGAGTCAAACTAGCAGCTCGTTAGAATTTTTCAGAGCCCGCTCTGCTCTGGTACGAAACCATTATTGCATGATTACTAAGACATGAGAGCACTTTGGGGCGAGTAAGTCTCACAGTGTTAGTTATATGAAAGGTACTTTAACCTGAAACACAAACTAAGACAAGGAAACTCAGGGAAACTTTTGAGGTACAAAACTTTATCTTTAAGGTTTATTTGATGAAAATTGGCTTTGAAATGGGTGAGATATCCAAAGCAAAGCGATCCTAATTAAAAGGTGGGACCCACCTGTTATAAGGATCGCTTTTTTTACTTTGTCTTAAGATATCAGCCATTTCCAAATCAATTTTCTCTCAATAAACTTTGAATTCCTCTTACAATATATGTTTTTTTTTAAACATTTTATACAGTGGTTTCTTAGTATCTCACAAGAAGTTAAAAGTTGAATCCTCACCCCAACCAATACTATACCATCCCTTTAGTCATACTTTACTGTGCTTATTGATAGCCTAAATAGCCAGCTATTTGTACAGGGCCCCATTTTCTCTCTCTTCTTTCTTTCTATAAAACAACAACAATAAATAGCCAGCTTGACCTAGATGATCCCATCATTCTGATTTTTCTTTCTCTTTATCCGAGGCACAATGCGTTATTTTATAGTTAAAAAAAAAAAATGCACGCCAGTGCGACAAAGACTGTAATTTTCAGTGGAATAGCCTGTCGGAGACAGAGAACTGCTACTTTAAACAAGGAACACTGACATACATTTACTCGACATAGCAAATTATCTGATGCCTGTAGTTGGATTTTACGCGTTGATATTTATGCCGTACTCGTGTTACACGAAAAACTCGCAGTAAGTAAATCGATTCATTTGAAAGAATATTAACAAAATATTAGACATAAAATCAATGTGGTTGTCTTTTAAATCAGGTTCCATAAAACACATTCTTGCTGTAGGTTGTCTCCTCTTTCTTCTTGATCATTTTTTATGATCAAGAAGAAAGAGGAGACAACTTACAGCAAGAATGTGTTTTGTGGAACCTGATTTAAAAGACAACCAAGTATAATGCTCACTATTCGACATATATACTTTTTTTTTGTCTTGGTATTTTGTACGGCAAACATGGTAATGTTAAAGATTGTTTTCACATGATCCCTTTTATGTTTTTAATGATAATTTGTATTTTTTTTAGTAGAAGCTTATCTGTATCGGAAATTCAATGGAAATAAGCGTTAAACTTTCGATCTCATTACACGATACGAACAGAGACGGGGGAGTGGGGGGGGGGGGGGCTGTACAAACTTCCGAAAGTCTATGAGCCACTTATTGGCCGTCACGTGATCAAGGCAAAGACGGGTCATTCCGCTGACGGCTGTAAGCGTCAACAGCTGAAAATTCCGGAGGTGAATATCGTGTATCGAGATCAAAAGTTTAAGACCAAATTTCAGGTAACTGGTTTTGTTGCAGAATTTCAGAATCTTCGTATGTGCTGTCTTCATGACTAATTCAATTTCACTTTTAAAAAATTATTTCCATATTTCTCATAACATAATTAATGACTTGTTTACAGATATCAAACTTTTACGTTATTATTTCTCCCTCTAATTGACAAATCTCCAGTTAGACTTCTATTTGATTTTGGGCCAGTATTCTGGACTAGACTACTTGTTTTTTGTCCAAATCTAAAAAGATAACATGCTGCTGCTTTTTTCTTTGTTACAGAAAGGGAAGGAGGATGAAGGAGAGGAGGAGGAAAACGTTCGTAAAGTTGGATATGGGGAGATTCTCCGCCTGAACAAACCGGAAACACATCTAATCGTCATTGGCTGCATTTTTGACGGACTTCTTGGAGTGGCACTACCTGCCTTCGCCATTCTCTTCGGCGAAATCCTCCTGGTGAGTCAATTTGAGTAATCATCAAGTCAACAAACAACACTTTTCCCTGGTTTCGTGCTTTTTTTTAACCACGGTTGTTTTATTAATATCATGTTTCACTATTTATATGAGAACAAGACATTTTAAGAAAAGCAACAAGAAAATGAATGTATGAGTGATTGAACGGAAATTACTCTTTGTTGTGGATTTTGATATTTCTTGTTTTATGTTTTAAAACATTACAAACCTAATGATAAAAAGAATAATATCTAATTCTGAATGAATTTCACAAGAAGGATCGTACTAAACGGTTTCGATAGTGTCCATTGTGTTATCATATCATTCATACATCATTCTTGCCATGTGATACTTATTGTGGCTAAGACTATACAATGTGTACAAGTATGTTACACGGCCGTGCAAGCATTTTATGGCCACGTACGTGTGACATACATTAGACCCGGAACTTTTAATGAATGGCTGAAAGCACAAGATGAAATAATTATACAACCTAAAGGGTATCATTATTGCAGTCGGTCACACTATAGCTATTTTGATTCGGTCTTGCCCGGGCAGATCTTCACTTACCCACCGGAGCAGATGCGGGAAGAAGCCGTCTTCTGGTCGCTGATGTTCCTCGCACTTGGGGCCGGATACCTCTTCTGCAATTCGATGACCGGAATTTGTTTTGCCGTCTCGGGAGAGCAGCTAACCATGCGGCTCCGTCAGAAAGCATTTTGGTCCATGCTACGCCAGGTTTGTTTTCATTTTGCTCCGTTTTGACAAGAAACCTCCAAATTTCATGATGAAATAATCCTAATCATTTTCTTATTACTTTCTTCAACGATCTAAACCAAATAAAACAAAATCTATCAATCCTCCATTCGCGTAACGTTTTAGCTTTTTGCTTTTCGTTTTCTGTTTTCTCTTATTTTCATTTATATATCGTTAATTTCTTTTCTATTTGTTATTGCAAATTGGGCTTGGTATAATCTTGTATATACAAACGCTTAAGTAACGACCTTGGTGTTTCTCTCTCTCGCTCTCTCCCACCTCCTCATAGGACGCAGCTTATTTCGATGACCCCAAACACGGTACTGGGGCGTTGGCCACCAGACTCTCAACGGATTCGTCGCAAGTCAAAGGGGTAAGCGAAATGTGGTTGCATTCATCGATTCCCGTTTCGTTTCATGTAGTGTGGCAAAGGTCATTTCTTATTATTTATTCTCCTTAACAAGGTGCAAAAGTCAATGAAATATACAATATATAAAAGCATAAAGTAATACTTTCATTCTTAATGATATTATGTTCGGGTGAAACGTTTGTATGTGGTTGTGCACTATCTTTTGTTTATTTCTCACGCCGTTTCATTTACCGTAGTCTCTTCATAATCATTCAAAAAACTACAAACATATATGGTCATCTCTATGTCTGTCTGTCTATCTATCTATCTATCTATCTATCTATCTATCTATCTATCTATCTATCTATCTAAGTGTCTATCTAGTTATTTATTTATCTATCTATTTATATACTTATCTGTCTTACTGTCAGGCTATCTAGGCCCATCTATATAGGTCTATATCTATCTATCTATCTATCTATCTATCTATCTATCTATCTATCTATCTATCTATCTGTCTATCTATCTATATCTGTATACAGAGATTATGTGGAGGGAATGTACCTTAATAGATGTCGGCTTGACTCCCGTCATCATAGTCACATGTTGTCAATCTATCCATTTGCTTGTTCATTTGATTATCGATTGATGTGTTGCCTAGGCGACCGGCCAGCGGCTGAGCATCGTGGTGCAGTCAGTCGTGACTATGATCGCCGCCATCTGTATCGGCTTCATCTACGGCTGGAAGCTCGCTCTCCTCATCTTCGCCAGCCTCCCGATTCTCGCCCTCTCCGCCGGGCTGGAGATGAAGATCCTGCAAGGGAGTCACGAAAAGGATGCCGCCCTCATCGAGGAAGCGGGAAAGGTGAGGTTACTGATCTCTATAGGAAATATCTGGATATCTCATTGGACAATCGCTTTGAGGCCACCACGCAGCCATCTTGCCAAGCACACCAATCACTCTGAAGACGCTACTTTACCATCATTACGGGACATCTCGTTTTCTTTGGTAACAATTCTGCTGGAAAAATACGTGCATGTTCGCATTATAAGCACGTGTCTTGTAACATATACAAACTTCTCGGCTTCAATGTTGTTTGTACAGCGAGAATGGGGCAATGAGACATCCAGATATTTAGTATTGGGATCAGTGGTTGAGGTCTACAGCTGTGGGCATTTTTCTGAGTGAGACGTACCAATTTCAAGGTTGACTTTTGCACAATAAAATGCGCCCACTGAAGTGTGTGGTGCAGACTACTTCAACGCTCTCATTCGAAACTCTGATGATGGGTTGAAGTTTAAGATTTAATAGCGGGCCTTTTTGTTAAATGTAATAGTTTCAGATAAAGTTTAATTCTGAGAAAAAAAAAATCAACCCTCAGTTTCCTCCAAATGCAACTCTCTCTCCTCTCTCACCCCCTGTTTCTTTGTGTGTGTGTTTGTGTGTTTGTGTGTTTGTGGTCGCGTACAGGGCAATATTCATTGACAATGATCTACGCCCAATGATAATCCTTGATTTTAACTTGCACACTAGTTTCAAGCAACAAGGCCAATTTCTTGAGCAGAATTACATGTATAGATAGACTCGACCCCCCCCACCCCCCTCCCCAAAAAAAAAGAAGAAAAAAAAAGCGGAATCCGTTCTAACATTTCTATAGTGTACAGATTCACACTGTTTTGAAAACGTCTATTCTTTTTAAAATTTCTTTACAGTTATGGGTTTGTGATGATTAATATCAGTCAAGTTTGTTGAATAAATCTCATTTTACCTATCTTTTATCCTTTTCGTGATTAGATCGCCGCCGAATCTATCGAGAATGTCCGCACGGTGGCGTCCTTGAATCTCGAGGATACGATGATTAGGAAGTACGCCGAGCAAATGGAAAATCCTTACAGGTACATTGTGGATCTCGACATAATAACATAGTTAAGGTCTCGCACCTTTAAGGTGAAAAGATATGCCTTCAGAACTACCTTTTTCTTTGCTCTAAAATGTACACTATCATAGAATTAACGTTCCAAAAGAATCTGAAATGACGCTGTCATAATATAATTTCACTTTGGTATAACGATGAAAATGGAAAATATGAATGATAAAATGTATTAGCAAAAATAAAAGAGGTTTGCTGTAAGTAGGACAGTCTAAGAGAATATTATAGCTACGTAGTATTATAATCGATTATCGATTATCGATTATTCTCGCAGATAAGGTAAGTTTCTTGACAGACCCTTTTTTCACACAGTGCATATATTGAAAACTATTTCACTTTCGTTATCTTAGCAAATATTGCAATGTATCGCTACTGTTAATTTTTTCCTATTATTGTTGTTTTCTCTGTACAATTGTATGCATTGATTTTGTCACTTAAGAAAGTGAGATTTATGTTTGTATTATATATTGTAGAAAAAACGAATAAATATGAACTTGAACTTGAACTTGATGAACATCCAAATTCCCAATGATGGAAAAGGTATTTTGAGTCCTTTCGAGTTCTATGTTTTCACTTTAAGTAAAGCGGGCGACCCCCGAGCCTCTCAGTTCACTCTATATGCCACCAAAGAAACTGAAACAAATCAGTCAAATTATAGAAATAAGGCCTTACTTTAACCAGTTAAAAGCTAAATAGGTGTCTTAAAGGGGATGTCTAGTAAACTGATAATATGTGGGAATAAGTGGGAATGCTGGGGAATGATTTTTCTAATCCTCATGGGATTCATTTAAGAGTACATTATATATATATTGTTGTGTGAAAATAACTTGCTTCAGAATGGTCTCATATTCAAGTAATGTACTCTTAAATGTACTCTTAAATGAATCCCACAAGGATTGGAACAATCACCCCCACCCCCCAGCATTCCCGCTGATTCCCACTGATCAGTTACTATCCATCCCCTTTAAAGGGATCATAATTTTGGTTGAGACCTAACTTGTAGGTTTCTTTTTGTTTCTTTTTTTTGTGAGATAATGAGAAACCTGTTATGAAATGTGAAAGAGCATGTAATTCCATAAGGAATTTAACGTTTATTGGATAAAATTTGGTTCTGAAATGGCTGAGATACCCAATCAGAGTGATCTTATTAAAAGATGGGACCCACCTTTTATCACGATCGCTTTGTTTTACTTTGTTTTTGGACATCCCAGCCATTCCAAAACCGATTTTCATCAAATAAACTTGGAATTCATCTTAGAATGGTATGCTCTGTACCCTTTCATAGGTGGTTTCTTGGTACTTCACAAACAATAGTAGCTCAATCCTCATCTCAATCAATACTATACCATCCCTTTAAATGAGGGTGACTTGTTTGGAGGCAGCACGACACGCATTTTTTTACATTTCTTTGTCTATGTAGATTTTGAAAACAAGTAAGCATCGTTGAGTATTAAAAACCATGGTCTTGCATGAAGGACCTCTGCGCAGAATTTTGGCTGGAAAACCCCTTCTTTGCAAATTTCAGGAAATAAGTCGGTTTTCCTAGAGATGGAAAATGGAAGACATGAATCTTTGGTGTATTTTATACCCACACACTCACACACACACAAATGATTGTTAGTACTTTGTGTCAATTACAGGTGAAGAACCGGGAAGGGGGATTGTTCTTCGACTTCATAGACTTCATAAAAAAAAAAATCGCATGGCTGATTTAGTATTTACTTGGAATCAAACGTTTGGCCCCCCGAGCCTTGCGAGGAGCAGGGAGCATCCTGGGATAAACGATATACAGTACCCCTGGATGCCCCTGCTGATTGAAAGGGTGACACTTCCTCAAGAGCGCACTTGTGCTCTTTATTGTCATGCAAAAATGACGAGACTATACGAGGAAAATATCAGAAACGCCATGTTTGTTTGTAATTGTAGGTTGACGGATATAACCATGACTTGTACCTGACTGAAGTGCTGTTTCCTTGCATGATTGCTCTTGCAGGCAAGGTAAAATCAACAGCCAAGTGAACGGCTTCGCCTACGCTATTTCCCAGGCCATGGTCTTCTTCGTCTATGCCGCCTCGTTCCGGCTGGGTGGCTACCTTGTCTCCATCGGAGATATGAATGTCGATGACGTATTCAAGTAAGCTTTTGAACACCCCGTGCTTTTTTTGGGGGGGGGGGGGGGATGGGGAGGGGTGTACCGGATGTGATAAGAATAATAGAAAACCAAACAATGAAGCAGACATGCATTCTAAAAAGTAAACGAATAAATAAAGCCATCCCTCCTCACTTTAAACGCGCATCTATTTTTCTCTTCATATGAACACAGGCTTGAAATAAAATCCGCTCTTTGTCACGATACTTCCACGAATTCCAAAATGCCAATCCAAGAGACAATTATATTTGTCGACAGGATATAAATAGGATATAATGTCGAATTTTCCCAACCATCCATTTCCACAAACCGCAAGCTGAAGTCTATTTGACCGCAATTGTGTTGTATTCAGTATGATATGCCAGGCTGGTGTTGTCTGATGATTCTTGATAAAGTCGTTCAAGAAGTTCCAAGTAATTAGTTCGTTCTATTGCGCTCAGGGTTCTGTGGTTAGTTTCAGTTTATTACCTGTCGCTAGTTGACGGCTTTGATGCATTTTCTCTACCATATCGACCTCTCTTTTCTTGTTTGTGGTATCAACACCTTCTATTTCGATTATCAGCCACAATCTACAGGTCTGCTATATAAAGAAGAAACTACAGGAAACCATATTTAAAGTAGACAAAATTGAGAACGATTTTGTATTAGGCGTAACAAGTAAGTTGGTGATGGCGTTATACAACGTATCAAATGGGAGACACTACAAAATACGTAATAATGTATCAAAACTATCGAATATATATAGACCTATCCGTAGAGCTTCCTCTTATGCTCGTATGAATTAAACAACACTCTTCTGTTTTTCCCAGGCCTCAGAGCGAAATCTTGCAACTGTATGAAATCTCAAAACAGTATAAACCCACAAACAAAATGCGAGGCTCCAATTGATAATTTCATGTCGATGTTAATAAAATGACTCAACCCCAAGGAAAAAGAGATACCGTAGAAAAAAAAAAGAGAAGAAGAAAACGAAGAAGAAGGAGACGAAGAAGAAGAAGGAGACGAAGAAGATGATGATGAAGGAGAAGAGGAGGAGAAAGAGGAAAAGGTTGAGAAAAAAGAGGAGGAAGGGAGGGGGGGGGGGAAAGAAGATATTCTGTAGAACCTTGTCATTGAAGACATCACCTCTCTCACCTTCGCACTCCTTTTATTTCGTAAAACTTGGAACAGAGTTTTCTTCGGGGTAGCTTTTGCTGGTATATCGGTCGGCCAGGCCATGGCCTTCCTACCCGACTACGCCAAGGCTGCTCACTCCGCCAACCTCCTCTTCCACCTGTTTTCCACCGAACCTCGAATCGACAACTATTCCAAAGCGGGTACAACACCAGTAAGTCATTCTCGGACTCCTTCACTTCCACTGTTTGTACCATAATTGACATCGACCTTATCACAAGATTGGTTTTAACAAGTTCGATCTTTGTATGGGTGTCCTTGAATAATGTTTAAGGGAAATTTTGTCTTGTTTTCAATGCTGTCCGAGAAGAGATAATCATATACGAATATCCATACTCTCCTGTAGATTCAAGATTTATTCTATTGTTTTGATATCGTTGCTTTTGTAGTTTTCATATAATCAAGAGTTATATCATCACCACCATCACCATCATAATCATGGCGCAATCATATCATCACCAGTCACCATATGATCATTACCATCGCCATCATCACCATTGTCTTCATGGTCTTCACCATCTTATACGCGTACATGACATTATCACAATCATCAATATAACCTTCACAGTCATCACCATCACCATTATTATCACGATCCTCACTTTTATCATCATCATCATTATCATTATCATCATCATCATCATTATCATCATCATCATCATCATCATCACCATATACCAATCATCATTACCATCACCATCATCATCGTCATCATCACCATAATCATCATCATTATTTTCATCACCCTCATCCCACCATCACCATGTCACCATACCCATTACCATCATCACCATCACCATCACCAACATCATCATTTTTACGTCATCATCATCATCATCATCATCATCGTCGTCGTCACCATAATCATCAGTTCTATCTTGTACTCTTCCTCCTCTCCAGGAAAAAGTGTCCGGTGAAATCGAATACAAAAACATCAAGTTTGCCTACCCGACCCGACCGGACATAACCGTGCTCAAGGGGCTCTCCTTGACCGTCAAGCCCGGACAGACAGTGGCCCTGGTGGGCGAAAGTGGGTGTGGCAAGAGTACGCTGGTCTCCCTCCTCGAAAGAATGTACGATCCAGAGGACGGATCAGTGGTAAGATGCTATTGATCTTGCTTAAAGGAGAGTGCCCGTATATTAACATTGTTGCAGCTTGTGTGATGTTTGCTATGCTTTTGTGTTTTGAGTTTTTGGTTTTGACTGACTTTACGTGGCTGCTGATGAAGAATTTTAAATGCTTACGAGCAGGCTACCAGGTGACCAACGGTTTTACTCCTCCCCTAGGCAATGAGGATAAATGACCTTGCCAATGGTCATAACCACTGCAGCTGCCAAAGGACTCGAACTAGCGATCTCACGATTGAGTGTCCGCAGTCTTTGCCACTGAGCTCCAACGACTTCATATTTATGGCTTTTTCATATGACCGTCTCCTCTGGTAATAGCGATCCTTAGATCTGCGACGACCATCCTACGAAGTGGCTATTAGACCACCCCCGCCCCCCCTCCACCCAAAAAAGGAGAAAATATCGTTCTCAGTGTACATGCGCGAGACACACCTGCTCCCATTGTCCAATCCGAGAAGAGGCGCGTCACACCGAGTAGCGTCACAAATCTAAAGCTCTCTGTTACATGCCTGTCTAAGCAACGTGAATAATAAGTGTGCAGTTCCTTTATTTCAATAAGCATGTCTCCTATAGTAATGATAATAAAAAAAAAATGTCTAGCCACGTCAGTGTATCCGAAGAAGGTAAACAAAGTTGATAGAAATTTGGGCGTTCTTCATTCCGGTGTTTCTTCGAATAGATGAATAGAGTGACTAAACAATGTTAATACGCTTTTTAAATCGGGAAAACCCCTACTTTTGACAATGCCTTGGCCATTTCTCAAAGACGATAGCTAGGGCAAAATGATGATTTGAAAGACTAGCGATATTTATTATCATGAAAAAGACGTATATGGAATTCGAAGAAAAGAAATGAAAAAGATAAATCACATGACGGTGGAATCCAAGAGGGAAATCCGGCAATTGTTCTATCATCCATGCTCATGTATCGAGTCATGTGGCTTTGATATCATCTTGGTCACATACGGCCACTATTTGAGGATTAATAAAGACTAAACTGTATCGTATGATGTGACGAAAAGAGATGCAGAAGTTTTAAACATTCTAGATCATCGGAAATACGCAAGTCATTTGATTGGAAATATCACATTTTGTTTTTGTACAACAGAGACGATATCATTATTAAAACCGTACAGGCAAATCAGTTGAAATAACGAGATCATTTATTAAGCAACTCCCTCTTGTAATACAGTAATTTGTAACAACTATCGATGATCGGTTAGTAGGACTATTACATGAATAAAGTTTTGGGTCAATAATTCATCAGCTGCAATCCGTTTTCAAGAAAAAAATGTTGTTAAGTCATTACGACTGTACATTATTTTGATTTAGAGGATTTCATTCTATTCAAAGTGAGGTATTCCCCTCCTCCCCCACCTGGCACAAGAAGAAAATCAATGGGTATTAGTAAAGCTTTATAGCACCTCAATAAAAATCTTGTGTTCACGTGAAAATGACATTTTCGCCTCCTCTATTAATGATATGATATTGAGTGTTCCTGACAACTTATACACACATAAAATTTTTGAAATCTCTGATGCCATGTATTAATCTTATGAAACTGGAACCGCTCTTTTTGAGTCACTGTATCCTCATATTTTCATTCTATTTTATTGTTGTTCTATTCTATTTCTTTCTTTATGTTATTGAATTCTCTACGAAAATCAACTTGAAGATGTAGTTATATCTACTTAGGAGACAGCGGTATAAAGTGTGTCATAATTTTTTTGCTGAATATGATATAGGCATTCAGAGTTAAAGCTGTAAATCATGACTCTCTGTTTGGCTATCACAGCTTTTGGACGGAGTCTCGGTGAAAGACATCAATATCCAGTGGCTACGAGCCAACATGGCCATCGTGAGCCAGGAACCAGTCCTCTTCGCTAGCTCCATCAAGGAGAACATCCAGTACGGCGTGGAGGAAGAGATGGACATGACGAGCGTCGAGCGAGTGGCCAAGATGGCCAACATCCACGACTTCATCTCATCCCTTCCCACGGTAAGAGAATGAATGACGTCATCAATCAACTGACCGCCACTTCAAATCATGAGAGGCGGGCTTTTCCAGATTTGCAATAAAATTTGTGGAGAGATTCTGTTGAGTTTACCAAGAAGATAAAGCCTTCGTGCATCCTATAAACGTTTGATTTAGACACAAGAAATCAGATCAAGTCATTTTTTCAACTGATCTACAATTTACCCTACTTTGATGTCATCACTGATTCTTCAGTGTTTTGTGTTGGCCGTGATAAAGAAAACAAAAAAGCAAGACAAAACCTTTGGTATATCTACTAAAACGCTGGATGATCGGTGCTTACTACGTCGATCTTGAACTCTCAGGTGCAAGAAATAAACCACTGAAAATCAAGCTTATCCTAAAAAAACACAACAACATCAAAGCATTGAGGGTTTTCACTGCAGAAATCACCATCCTGTCTCGAGTAGATTGCCACCTCTGAGTCGTACTGCATACCTTACATTTGGGAAAGATTAATTTGGAATGTTGGTATTCTTATTACTTACACATAATCAGGAAATCAAATTGCAAGAATGTGCTAACTTTAGAAAGACAATGAAATACCTTTGTTTCTGTGTGTGTGTGTTATAACCACAGCACATGCCATGCTATTACCAGACTTCATTATGCAAACATGGATCGTTGCATTCCATTTCATAAAATAATGATCTTCGCAGGGTTACGACACTCTGGTGGGTGAGAAAGGAACCCAGCTGTCCGGGGGTCAGAAGCAGCGAGTGGCCATCGCCAGAGCTCTGGCCAGGAACCCCCGCATCCTCCTCCTAGACGAGGCCACGTCGGCTCTCGACACGGAGAGCGAAAAGGTATAACTGTTATGCAATTTACGGAAGCTTATCAGCGACGCCAATAAGATGAGAAAATTTCTGATGTTCGGAGTTTGCAGTTGGTTCAAAATCGCGCTGCCAGGATTATATTCAAAGTGCAGAAGCATGACAGACTGACTCTTTTGTTGAACCAACGGCACATGTTGCCTGTTGAGAGAGAGAGAGAAAGAAAACTTAATACATGGAGGCAATGACTGTCTACAGGTGTATACATAAATTAACACCTGAATATTATTTTACGGTCCTAACAATACATGCCACGTTACAGACTGCGCTCTAGTGAAGACACTTCGACTTTAAATAATCCAAGAGTTGCTTCAAAAAGAGCAGAGACTAGCTTTGATTTTTGTGGTCCTAAACTGTTGAATAGTTTGCCAGCATATTCACGAATATTTATATCAACATAATCTTTTAAGAAAATCTTAATGACATGCTGATTTTCATCGTAGTGTAACTATATCTTAGAACTGTATGTAAAGCGCGTAGAGCAGTTTTTCAATTCATTGTGTCCTTAACCCTAACCAGGCCGGGCTTTTTTTGGGTGTTCTGTGGCCGGGGAGGAGTTGATTCACCCCCCCCCCCCCGATATCTCGGCCATCGATCGCGCAATCGCCATGAAATTTGGCACGTGCATTGCCTGTGGCGTATTCTACCACGCTATACAAAAAGAAATGGAAATTTTCGTCATAATGATTAATTATGCTAATATATGCATGAAATCATACATTTTGCTCTAAATCAGAAATTAAAGCTCCTAGAATTTTTATTCTTTGTGAAAACATTCTTTGTAGCATTCCTAACAATGTACTTGAAAAAAAAATTTGATATCAAAATAATTTCTTATGTATTTCATTGTTTTATGAATTTCTTATGTATTTCCCTGTTTTTTCGACCTTTTGTTTTATCATTTTTTTTCCGCAAAATTTATGACAGAACCTATTTCAAGCATAATTATGCTAAAATTAATTAGTTTCAGCCTATAAAAGTGAAAATAATCATATCTTTATGAAAAAGAAGAGAAAACTCCATTTGCGTAGACTTTATACATAAAATCACGTTTTTGAGCCATTTTTGGCCTGACAGGCATGTATGTAACGTCATGCAGCGTCCTAACGGTATGCGCGATTTTCGCGAAAATGGTGTCAAAAGATGCGCGAGACTTGAAAGTAAAAAGTCAGCAAACGGCGCGGTCAAAAAATTTCGCGTGGCGGAGTAGTCGCGAAAAATGTCGGGGGGGGGGGTTGATTCAACCCCCCCGACCTTTTTAGGGTTAATGAGATCGTATAATTTTTTGTTATATTCAATGCGTATTGTTATTATTATTATTATTATTATTATTATTATTATTATTATTATTATTATTATTATTATTATTATTATTATTATCATTATTATTATTGTTACCATCATCATGCATCAACATCATCATCATTTCTCGCTTTTTTGAAGTTATCGGGTTCAAAAAGGCATGGAACACGAGTTCTGAGCTCTCGCCTGCTTGTCTTCTCGGGGACACTTTGGTATGAGCTTCAGCAACAATCTAAATAGAAATCCGAGCGAGACGAGAGTTCACATACCGTAGAGGCGGACCTTTTCAGGTGTTCAGACACACAGGTCTGTACTAGTATTATCATTGTTGCCATAAAAGACAACACGCCCCGAGACATTGTTGTCTCGTTGCAAAGGTTCTTTTGTGTTGGTGCACTACCCAGCGGGTATTTCCCTTCGTCTGGTATGTTTGATAGCTCACCCTATATTTTTCCACTGCAAACTGAGTACCCATATGATATTAGCACATAGGTCCCCCCCCAAAAAAAAAAAAAAAAAAAAAAAAAAATGTCTTACCACTGTTTTCGTTCCAATTGTACAAAGCGATGTTGAAACCAATATTTGGACATATACGAACTGAATTCTCGTACAGTTGTACATTGAACCAAAGTACGAGAATCAAGAAATAAATTTGAGGGCATACAGCACAATACTGCACGTCCACGCTTAGTGGCAATGCAAAGGGGCGGGAAGTCACAATCATAACTTCCATAAGAGGTGTGCACTTATGTGACGAAATTGAATTCCTCTTATCCTTCTGTTGTCGCCCAGATCGTCCAAGAAGCTCTCGACAACGCCATGAAAGATCGAACCTCCATCGTCATCGCCCACCGCCTCTCCACCGTCAAGAACGCCGACGTCATTGCCGTCATCAGGGACGGCGTTGTCGTGGAGAGTGGAAGTCACGAGGAACTGCTAAAGGCCAAAGGTCACTACTTCACTCTGACCGGAGGGCTGCTGACTGAGTGACGTCATACTTCAGCAGCTATGAACACAGATATATTATGAACCCATTAGGCTCGGTTTACGCGCATCACACTGTCGGTTATGGTGGCCCGTGCCACCAAACTGGAGCCCAGATCTGACATTGCAACAGTTGAAAATGGGACTGGAATAACACCATTATAGCCGAATATTTACAAAATTTACACAAGGAGTGCACCTGTTGTTGCAAAATTCATTTAAAATGGTCCTGATTTCGTGTATGGGATATGCGCACAGTGTGTCCTAAAGCAGCAGTGGTTTCAACCAAGTTTCGAACATCAGAAGGGACGGAAATAGAGTTAACTTGAATTCAAAGGATAGGAATAAAATACTGATGTAATTGAATAAATGTATTAGATGGATTAGAATAGGAAAGAATTGAATTGAACTGAATTGAATGGAAAAAGTATAGAACTGAATTGGACTGAATTGAAGAGAGAAATCGAAAAATTATCTCGCACATTTGCAGACATATTACGTTGCTATCAAATTAAAGCAGCAAATGATTTAATCGTAAGAAATCAAGTAGTCACATTATGGAACGATGTATTACTCGAAAATCATATCATAGCGGATGTGCAATTTGTGTGCGTAGAGATTACTGGCAACGAGTCCAGGATACTGAGATATTTCACTTAAGGAAGTACATGTTTTATCTGGCAAATTCGTACTCACGAGTACTTAAGCCAAATAACTCAACGCCAAGCAATTTGGGCCGAACTCAAGTGTCAAATGACAGTCAAATAAAAACAATAGAGAGCTATATAGAAAGGCTATCAATTTCAAGATATGAAAGTGCAATTTCACGATTTTGTCAATCGAAACTGTAAATAGGGGGTTCAATAAAAAAGATGCCAACAAAATGTCATTCGAATTTACCCCGGCTTTCCCGTCTGCGGGCGTCCAAAGATGCAAACACGGTTAAGAAGATGATATGTATAATATTTAGATATAGGCCCTACATTGTACCAAACTCTGCAGTTTCATCAGCAAGATGCAGTCAGTGGTTCAACCACTCCCAGACATACCCGCCTCAAAGCCTAGCACGCCAAGTAACTGACTAGGCTTTTGAAGGAAATGAAAAAAAAAGAAAGATATTAAGCAAGATGTAAACATTTCTGTGCATCCCCACCCTTCGCATACAAAGCAGACAAAAAACGTGAATCATACTTAATAATATGAATCATTCATTACTGAGACTTGTGACTTTACAATAATGACGTAATGATTATATGGTCAGCCAGCATGAGATTGTTGCCATTGATGTGATTGTGGATGTTGCAATTGATGTGATTGTATAGGTAATTATTTTTTGAATCTGAATATGACTGATCACTGAAAAAATCCCTCTTAAAAACAGCAGATTGAGAACAGAAACAAAATCGGGGTCTTAAAAAGAAAGTCTGTCTCTAAGGCAATGTTGCATGAAATTTATTGCTGGAAATACGAAGTTGTGTTCTTGTGCATTATTATGAAACTACTAAATTTGTTATTTTGACGCGTCTTTGCCTTAAACTCGACTGGTGCGAAATTGAATGGAGACAATTTTGTACCGCAAGAAAGATTGAATCTGTTTCTAATAATTGTGATGTCGTGTGCACAAAATTAAAAGTTATTAACCCCTTGAAGACTACTCGCTAGAAGTCTCGGACAGGTACCAAAGGTGCCTATGGGAAACATGTGATAAAGCCAACCCAACTAGTCCTCGACGGGTTAACAGCGAATTTGAACGAAGGGAAAATAGGAGTGAAGAGAATCGCTCGAACATGAATGCTTGTGTATGCATGCTCAGTAGCTTTACAGTCTGAACTGGATTTTCGACCCACAAGTTTTCCAAAACAGAGCGTACGTTCTGTCGTTGAAGCAAATCAGGTGTGCTGTGTCACATTGCGAGTGAGTGTCAAGAATAACAGTGATAGGTATATATAGATAAATATCCATGAGTATCATGAATATGAATAAACAAAATGAAAACAGGCCCTACGTTTAACAGTTGAATCCAGGCCAGTGCTTGAATGAAGGAGTGAATTCTTTGCTTTCTTTAGTCAGAATTTCTTTTAGCTGCATGTATATCATGTAATATATATCATTTATATATCTTTCCATCTGTAATGGTGATTACGTACCATTTGGTACTGGAAGTACATGTATATAATCTAATTTTTGACAATAATTGTCTTTGATCTCTACTTTTACATGGACAACAAAATGCGATGAATATGTATTTTTGATGATTTTTTTTGAATATCAAGCTTGTTTGATAAGTTTAAAGCGAATAGAAATAAAAAGAATTTCTTCTGATTACAGCTGTCATCATGTTTATGTGAATTCTTGTTTGATAATGCTAAACGCTGGCCCGTTGATATGAATCTGATAATAGCATGTTTGTGCAATGAATGTGCATGTGTCTTTGACACGAAATTCCAAACCAGTTTAAAGTTAGTTTCAAAAAGAGGTAAGATATGACAAACGCAGCAGTGAAAATTCGATCCAAGTTGGAGTAAGGATAAGGGAGTCTTGGAATTTCAATCGTTCACTTTTCTTTTTATTTTGCACAACAGTCCTTTTACAGTTGATATGACTATGTAAATTAGTGAGTTATGATGTCACCTCACAATTTTCCATTGATCGTGTAAGAATAAAAACATTTGTTGCACATTTAAAGTATTGATTCATTCAACTCGGCTGCGCCTCGTTGAATGGATCGTTTCATCTTTCACCTCATGAAATTGCACTCATAAACATTCATTATTTGTATAAAACCTAGATAAATCCCTGTCAGTTAATTGATTGGTTTTATTGATCATTCGTCCCATCTAACAATTACGTCATCATTCGTGCAATTGTGGCTCTTAATACCGTGCATATACGATTTGCTCCATTGCACGCACGCCGAGAGCCCGGCACACTACAAAACGCTTGCGTTTGCAGTGTGTACAGTATACTATCATGTGAGCACTCTCTCGATCTCAGATCCCGCACATTCTTTTTTTTTTCTTCTACATTCATGAAACATCAAATGACAAGGATCTTTTTTAGGTGTTACATCAAACAAATAATATATATTTTTTTAATATTCTTGCAATGGACAGAATATTCCGATTTTTCTTCTAGTGAAAGTTGACATAATTTATGTTCATTCAACCCGGCTGTGCCTCGTTAAATGGATCATTTCATCTTTCAACTCCTGATATATTCTCTCCATGGCACTCATAAACCAATATAAACATTTATCATTTGTATATCATTACAGATTTCTGATTGTTTCGAATGCGTTTTTGGAGTTTCATGGACTTAAGAATCAGCAAATAGACATTCTGATGATCTAATACTCTATAAACACACACCACTAGAAACGATTCCACAGTTTTTTTTCCACTAAATAATAGAAACCACCAGGACAAACAGAAAGCGTTTGAACATACTTCATTAGATCATAAAGATCATTAGAAACCATCACTTACCATAGAACAAATTCTTCATTATAACCTAATGAAGCAAAAGGGCCTATATAGAAAACAACAGGCCCTATAGAAACTTGGAGTGCATACATGTACAGTCAATAAGAAACTGATTTCCATCATTGTGCAGAATTTTGCTTCACAACGAATTTTAGCCAAGACAGTAATGATTGCAACATATTTTGTTTCCTTCCTGAAAAAAAAAATGTGGAGCAAAATGTTGCACCCAACAAATCTATCACATAATGCTGCCAGTCTGGAATTTTTCGAATTACACGATTACACGATTACACTTCCATATAAATTGAAAGACATAATTTTAATACCAATTCGACGACAATGTTGTTTAGTCCATAGTGACATACGGGGAATGAAATAAAAATAACAATAAAACAACATGTATAGACAGGTTTGATCATGCATTTAGCTTAAATCCTTCATTGTGTCTGTGTCTGTGTATGGTGTGTTCTACGTCGTTTCCATTACTGGGCAGTCCAATCGCTTATTCTTATTCATTCCATAAAATTTGTACATTTTTATCATGTTTTCTGAATTCCTGTAGGTTTGTAACGGCTCATTGCAGAAATCTAACAATCAATCATATAATAGTTTTCTAATGGTCAGTTATGTTTGAATAGGCTGTACAGCTGTATCTCCAATGGTTTTTTTAATGGTCCAACAGATGATATCTCTAATGGTTTCTTATAGTTCAATAGGCTGTATCTCTAAAGGTTTTCTAATAGGCTGTACATAATTATCTTTAATGATGCAGGCCTATCTCTAATGATTATCGAACGTTCCAATAGGCTGTCTCTCTATAGATTTTCGAATGTTCCAATCGACAATATCTCTAATGGTTTTCCAATGGTCCAACAGGCTGTGTCTCTTAAGATTTTCTGATGGTCCAATAGGCTGTATCTCTGAAGGTTTCCAAATGGTCCAATAGGCTGCATCAATAATGGTTTCTAGGGGTCCAATGGGTTGTGCATATCTTTGCTGGTTTTTCAATGGTCCAATAAGCAATATCCCTCAAGGTTTTTTTAATTTGTCAAAGAAGCTGTATGTCTATAAATGGGTTTCTAATGGTCCAATAGGCTTTACATAGTTATGTTTCCTTAATTTCTAATAGCCCTAAAGGCTGTATAGGATATATTTCACTGATTTTCTAATGGTCTTATAGGCTGTATCTCTACTGTTTTTTCTAATGGTCCGTTAGGATGTATCTATGCAGATTTTCGTTTATTCCAATCGGCTGTATCACTAATGGATTCTAATGGAGTGATAGGTTGTACAAACCTTTATATGATTCTAATGGTCTAATCAACTGCATCCCTAAAGTTTTTCTATTGATCAAAAAGGCCGTATCTCTAAACGTTTTCTTATGGTCCAATATGCTGTTATATCTTTACTGGTTTTCTAGTAGTCATGTTTGTATATATCTTACTGGTTTTCTAATGGTCAATACGCTGTATCTCTGATTGTTTATGTATGTTCCAATAGGATGTCTCACTAATGGTGTAGCTGTATCTCCAAATGTTTACGTATATTTCAATAACATGGATAGGCTGTATCCCTAATGGTTTCCAATGATGCAATAGGCTGTACATATCTTTACTCATTTCCTAATGGTTCAATCATTCAGGCTGTATTTCTAAAGCTTTTCTTTAAAGAGGATGGCTAGTAACTGATCAGTGGGAATCAGTGGGAATGCTGGGGGATGATTGTGCCAATCCTTGTGGGATTCATTTAAGAGTCTATTATATATCTATTGTTCTGTAAAAATCATTTGCTTCAGAACGGTCTCATATTCAAGTAATGTGCAGTTTAATGTTTCCCGGTTAGCATGCAATTACTGTGACGGGGCGATTAAACTGCACATTACTTGAATATGAGACCATTCTGAAGCAAATAATTTTCCTACAACAATATATATATAAAGTACTCTTAAATGAATCCCACAAGAATTGGAACAATCATTCCCCACCATTCCCATGGATTCCCACTGATCAGTTACTAGCCATCCCCTTTGCTCCGGTAAGCTGTCAGCTGGCTGTATTTCGAATTTAAGGTTGCTAATCGTTCAATTGGCTCTACATATCTTTACTGGATTTCTAATTATCCGACAGGATGTATATATCACTGGTTTTCTAATGATGCAGTAGGCTATATCTCTAATGGTTTCCTGATGTTCCCATTTGCTTAATCTCTAACAACCGTCTAATGGTTTTCTAACGGTGTAATATGCTGTATATCTATCTAACAGTTTTCTTATGGTCCAGTAGGGTGTATCTCTAAAGGTTTTCTTATGGTCTAATAGGCTGTATCTCTTATGGTTTTCTAATGATCCAATAGGATGTACAATAGGCTGTATTTGTCGTGGTTTTCATATGTTCCAGTCCAGGGTTAGGCCTATATATCTAAAGGTTTCAAAAAGGTCAAATAGGCTGTTATCATACACATCTTACGTGGCTTTATGGTCCAGTAGGTTGTATCTCTAATCATTTTCCAACTTTCCAAGAAGCTGTTTCTCTCATGGTTTTCTATTGTTCGTTATAATTCTAATTGTCATATTTTATATGGATTTTTGACCCGGGAGGGCAGCTAACGGTGTGACTTAACGACTGAAAAAAGACTCATCCCTATCTTCCACAGCAGATTTCGTTTGTACAATGTAATGACATTTGCGTCTATTTATAGGTACAGCACTGTAGTCTTGCTTTGAATAATGCAGGGAAAGAGTGAAGAAAAAAAGAAATAAAATACAAAAGGCACAGAAAGAAAGAGAGAGAGAGAGAGAGAGAGAGAGAGAGAGGAACGAGAACAAGAACGAGAAACAAACTTGATTTATATCCATGGTACATAAAAAGGAATTTAAGGAATGTGTAATCTTCACACAACGCACACACTTTACAGTGTCACATGGGGTAAACACACGTCAGATCAAACGTGTACTCACACATTCTGTATAGTACCGCATTCTAACTAGAATTGTAAGCCTTGAACGAAGTGCGGTATATGATATACTTCGATGCATTTTTTTTCTTTCAATTTCTTTCATTTTGTTGTTGTTGTTGTTGTTGCTCAGTTTTTATTCACAACAATTGACTTCCGCGTCCCAGAAACTCGAACTTGCACGTATTTATAACCCCAGTCCATCCCTCTTTGGTCGCACTCTTCGCGAACTCGTGGTCGACGAAACGAACATGAACTCAGAAGCAACGAAACATTCCAAACGGCCAAAAGATGAAGTGCCGTCGACTGTCGAAGGCCAATGCTGCCAGGAAGAGTCTGGTGAAAATGTGAGTACAAATCAATCAAACGTGTTGAATTTATTCTTAATAGACCATGGGTTGCGTCCAGATTACCGAGTCATTGCGAAGAGAAAGCAATGCGATGGAGCTGCACCGTGTAGACGCATTTACCCCAAACCCCTAGTAATTGGTGCGAATAGCCTCTTGAATTACAGTATTCCGCTTGTTATCTTGAAGAATTTTTATTATGACACAATCAGGTGACAAATAGATCTTAAACTAAAGGTGTATTAAAGGTATTAAGTTTTACGAACTCTTTCTTCAATTGCAAGATTGCTGTCTCGTGTTTGTTTAAGTGTCTGTATGTGTGCATAACTGTCTTACTTTACTTTTTTGCCTTGTTTGCCTTTGCCTTGTTTTATTAGTTTTGTAACTAGATTTTTTTTCTTTCTATTATGAGGGGAGTGCAAACTGCAAGCTCCGCTTTTTAGCAGTCCCCACCATTTCCAACACTTTTCTTTGTCAGTATTAGTCTTGAAAAAAAAATCATTATATTACGATCAATATTTGTTTTCCTTGCATTGCTGTGTTACGTGTATTCAGTATTATTGCCTGTGTTAAAAGGAAATAAAATGAAATAAAATGAAAATGAAATGAAATTAATCTAGAAAGAATGTAGACCACCTAAAACCGAAAGAAAAATAAGGAAAAACCGGCTGGTATTTTGGATAGAAGAAAGGCGAACAAATGTCTGTTGTTGCAACACGGATTGTCGCCCCTACACGGATTGTCGCCCCCGTCACGGATTGTCGCCAGGCGACAATCCGTGACACTTGTACAGTTCCCAGTTTTTGACCTCGAAGGCGACAATCCGTGATGGCAAAAAAAATTGTTGCGACACGGATTGTCGCCCCGGGCTCGGGGTGGTTCCTCCGGTGGGATGGGTATGACTGGTAAGTTATGCGTATGTGTGCGTATGTGTGTGTGTGTGTGTGTGTGTGTGTGTGTGTGTGTTTGTTTGTTGTGAGCTGCATGATATGTGCTGTGTATAATTTGTAGGTGAGTACAATAAGTGGCTTGTGTGTGAGATTCCGTATAGCTGCGTGTGTGTGTGTGTGTGTGTGTGTGTGTGTGTGCGTGCGTGTGTGCGTGTGTTTGGAGTATAATAATACAATATGTAGAAACTGTGCATGTGTGGTGGTTGTATAGTGGTAGTGGTTTGTTCGTCTGTGTTCATACGTGTGCCTGTACGCGTACGTGTGTCTGTTTGTGTTTGTCTTTTACGGAGCCCGCCAGGTGACATGAGGGAAACAAATCTGCATGGATTATTGCGTTCCCTCGCAATAATTATTGCGTTCCTTCGTAATATTATTGCGTTCCCTCGCAATATCATTGCGTTCCCTCGCAATAATATTACGTTCCCTCGCAAATTCATTGCGTTCCTTCGCAATAATGATTGCGTTCCCTCGCAATAATTATTGCGTAGGAACGCAATCATTATCGCGAGGGAACGCAATAATTATTGCGAGGGAAGGCAATCATTATTGTGAGGGAACGCAATAATCCATGCAGATTTTTTTTTTTTCCCTCATGTCACCTGGCGGGCTCCGTAGTGTTTTGATATTTGTGCGAACAAACTTTTTTGAGCAGTAGGCACTACTGTGGCAATGAAAATGCCTTCAGCGTGTATGAGCACGTGTTTAAAGAGTTCACACCAGCGTTGATCTAAAAATAGTATGGGTGTGCCAACCAATATCAGCGGTGAGGCGGGCTAGGCGAGAGAGAGACCGAGAGAAAATACATACGAGGGAGGTACCCTCCCCAAATATTATCTGTCTTTGTTCATTTTTCACTGCAGTCATTTTCTTCCATCAGTCTTAACTACAACGTCCATACCACTATTCTTTGTCCCAGAATAGGTTTGGCATGCTTTATGCATGAGCGAATAATTTCCACACGCCGTAAATAATTTGTCAATCGTTAGTTGATTTTAGCACAAACGAACTGCCATTGCACACCGCTAATACATACGTAATACAAACAAACACCAACAAACACTCAAACAAATCCACATAGTGCAAATAAACCAACTCAACACTTTTTTCCTTGATATTTATTGATTTCAATCCTATCATTCATAAATCGACCCATTATGGGTGTAACATGAACAAAAAAGTTACAAATGGCAATTCGAAACAAACAAATCCATTTGTCAATTTATACTACAAATAATCTCACTTCAACATAGATAACTCGATTATAGACCAGCCCTACTAATAATTCCTTCACGAGAAAGTTTTGACATGTAGGGCCCTACCAAACCTATATTCCTTGAATATATTGGTTTGGATCATGTAACACCTTCTTACTTACAAGGTCATATACATAAAAAACACAAATACATCACACAAATCTAGAATGAAATCAATCATAAAAAACCCGACCACCCCCCCCCCCCCAAACCGAAACAAATCTAGGGCCTACACCTATCCTAAATGTTAAATCCTACCAACATCTGTCATACCATTTATAACTATCCTTCTTCAAATCCAATCCCCAACCCACCAACCCCTAATTAACCAAAACCTAAATCATCCCACACCCACATACACACACACACACACACACACACACACACACACACACACGAAGGTTCGTTATTCCGAAGTTTCGTTTTTTCCAAGGCTTCATTTAGCCGAAACACACAATTCCCTATACCTAGAGGTTCGTTGATCCAAAAATGAAATTCGAAATAATGAACCTTCGGAATAAAGAACCTTCGGACGAAGCCTTCAGAATAACGAACTTTTGCAATAACGAAATGTAACACCCTCCCCACATACACACGCACACCCGAACCGATACCACATTGTACATTCCTTCCTGATCAAACGACTTCCCAATGTTAATAAATAAGACATAATGGACCGTATGCAGAAAAGCAGCCCCGCCCGCACGCAAGCTCCGCTGCGAATTCATATGCAAATCCGCCTAACAAACTCATCAAAGTCAAAGCTGCTGATAAGATCAATATCAACGTTTATGCCAGCAACAGCTTACTAGGTACCCTCCCCACGCGCAGCTAAAAACACATACGCAAAAAGCTGACATAATAAACACATTCTTCCATCATATATACACACACACACACACACAAACGCACACACACACACACACGCACAAACGGACACTAAATTATCATGTGCACGCGCACATGCACACGTCCTTGAAACCTCACCATGACTTTTTACATGGCATATTTGCATGGATGTAGCCATGTAAGTTATGTGTTAGTATTTCAATGACTATGTCCAGAACGATATTACCCAGCAAAATGTGCTTCGAGGGCGGGCGACAATCCGTGCCGCCAGCCCTCGTCACGGATTGTCGCCAGACGACAATCCGTGACGGGGGCGACAATCCGTGCCGCCAACGCCCGTCACGGATTGTCGCCCCGAGCAGGGGGCGACAATCCGTGTCGCAACAGTCGGTTGATGAACGCGTTACAGACTTTCGGTGCTCGAGTACTCTGACTGAAATACGGCGTTACTATCATCTATAGTGGTATTACAAACTGCGTGTTCACATGACCCCTACGTTTGCACTATCTCAATTTCAGCTGAATATTATTTCAAGACTGTTCCCTAACTCTATTCAGTTATTATCATGTGCCGGACGCAGTGATTATCTAATTCATAGTATTGCAAATTCAAATTCACACTCTGTACTATCATAATTGTGTAATTGGTATTTACAGCTGAATCTTCTGATCTCACGTAGATCTGTTTTTCTTCTGCATACGTTTGACTGCATTTAACATCAAATTGTAATTTTTGAATTATTGAAGATCACATCGTATCACTTTTTCGTCTGGAAAAGTAATGATCAAGAATAAAACTATTGGTGTTTTTTTTTTTTTTTAGAAGCCCAAGTCCACTGAATTCAAATGAATTCCATATAAATAATGATTATTTATATGGAATTCATTTGAATTTCCAATAGAAAACACAAAGAAACAACACTTTTTCCTGCCCGTCACGCCTATGTAGCGTTAATTGCGAACAATCACAATTTAATACAAGAAATTATCTAACGGTCTGATCCAACAAGCCGACACACACGAGACATACGGCCCACTATCTCGATATCGAAAAAAGATCCATGAGTCGTGCATTTTATATGAGTTTGACAGAAGGTAAACAAAACCTCGAGTCCGACAGTGGGCAAGAAGGGCCAACGAGACCGACACTGCGTATACATTAAGACCAATAATGTCATGCTGGTGGGCCATTTTTGCGTAGTGTCAGTCTCGTGGGCCTTATTTGCGCAGTGTCGAGCTTATGGACTGTATGAATCGTGGCCTGCATGCTTTGTGTGCACCCTGCTTAACAACGTCTCGGTGTGTAATTGTTTGTGAAGAGTATTACAGTTAAGCTACCACCAAGATTGATGTTAAGGGTTGGCAAAGTTCCTTGCATGAGTGCCCACCTCGCGAACAGGTGTCACAAACATTTGCCTTGACACTGGGAATGAAACAGCAAATGAAATAAATGCTTTATTACAGTTTGTGTTCACTTATTCACGTTTTGGCTCTATCACATCAATGGTTAAGAGCACAATACCCGAGAGAAGTCACCTCTTTGTCCAGTATGAGGAAGGAAACCCCAGAGTGTTTGCAGATTTTGGGGCCACACTTCTGACCGACGAGCAATCCCATCGGTTGGTGGATGTGGACCCCTCGGGAGTAGCGCATCAGATTGGACTGCGGTGAGTTGCCTTTTGAAAGTGGGATTTACATCTACATTATGTATGACTCTAGTTAATTTTCAGAATATCGTCTGTTACCATGGCAATCGTCTTTGCTTATCATGTATATGATATTACAGTGCAACTTACTATGTTACTGATGTGCTTTCTTTTTCAAAATGAATGTCAAGCAGTTAGCTATACGCCCACAAGAAATGTGAAAAGGGTTTGAAACTGTAAAGGATATGAATACGGCATTCGGATAAAGAAACTCATGTTTACTTCTTTTGGCTTAAAACATGAAACAATAAAAAAAAAACACCAAACAAACAAACAATCTCATAACAATGCTGAAAGGCTGTAGTAATGTTCAAAATACTAGTAGTATACTACTACTATTTCATTATAATGATGGCCATAATGCCCCCCCATGGGGAAGAGAAGGATATATATATATGTATATATATATATATATATATATATATATATATATATATATATATATATATATATATACATACATATATACCTTGGAGCGGAATTTTATACTTTTGGTTATTGTTGTGGTTCTTATAATGTTATTCTGGTATTTTCCCATACACTTTGGATCTTGTGATTCCCAGTGTTGCAAGTGATGTCCTTGGTATATGCATTACTTTTTTTATACATGAAAATGGAAAAAAATATTGCAGAGTAATAATTGCAATAATCTTTGCACCTCAGTTATGTTTGTGTCATACTTTTGTGAACACAAAGTGGAAATGAATTCATATGAAATCAAATCAAGGAAAAACGCAGTATCTACATGACATGTCTGATGCAAATAAGCATATTGCGGGGGATGTATGATAGCAATGGTAGTGAATATGAATATGGATGCTATTAGCCACTTAAATGACAAGTCCAATTTCATATACATATTAGGATTGAGAGAGTGCATCAATATTTGTAGAACACATCAGTGAAAGTTTGAGGATAATTGGACAATCCGTTCAAAAGTTATGAATATTTTAAATATCTGCGCAGTCACTGCTGGAAGAGAAGACTCACATGCGTACAACTATATAAGGAAAATAAAAAGAGAATTTCACAAAACTTTACTTTTTGAATAAAGTGCACATTTCTTCGACTTGCTACTGACGTATGTTAAGGGTAATATAATTCCCCCTGCCTTCTGAAAGAGAGAAGTCGACTGTTCTTTTGTTATGCGAGAAAAATTGAAATATGTTGAATTTTCTTTATTCTTTCTTTATATCGTTGTACTCATGTGACATCACAAGCTATATTAGTCTTTTCATCCAGCCGTGACTGAGCAGAAACTTCAAAAATTCATAACTTTTTAACGGATTGTCCGATTTTGCTCAAACTCTCACTGATGTGCATACTAATATTGCTGCTTTCACTCAACCCACACTGTAAAAACATGGGTGTTAGATTTAACACCACGGGTGTTAAATCTAACACCGATCAAACTTCAATAAAGGACCACACCCACAGGTGTTAAGAATGCACTGTGATGGTGTTGAAAAGTGTTCACCTGACACTTCGTGGTGTTAATTTGACACTGTACCAGGTGTTATTTTGACACTGTACTGGTGTTAATTAAAAAATGACACCACATGGTGTTGATTTGATACTTGTTGGTGTTAATATCAATGGTTTAACACCCGTCCAGCTTCAATAAGGGACCACACCAGCTGGTGTTACTTTGGTGTAAAATTATTTTCACATTTTTTCAAAAATCTAGTATTTCAACGTAAAATTCTTGATCGTCTTGTTTAAATTAAAAATCAACAAGAAGTGCAGTTACTAAGAAACTCTTCAAAAAACAGTTTAAAATTTGGAAATGACACCCGGGGGTGTTAATTTAACACCATAAATGAGCACCGAAAATTTAACACCAGCTCGGTGTTCACTATTTAACACCGGACTTTTTGCAGTGCACAGTCTATGAAGGTGAACAGAACTTGTCCTTTAAGGTCCCATCTCCTTGCCACCAGCTGTGGGTTGAGCGAACTCTAGATATTTATACTCATTATCATGCATTCCTTGCGCTTCAGAGACTGTGAAATGTATTTGAAAAAGGAACTGAATTTCTTCTTGTTTCATTCGTACTCTCATAAGGTACAACGATGAAATCTTCTTCTTCAATGGCGTCAACGTGCAAGACGTCATCCATAGCTCTCTGGTAGACGCCATCAGAGATGCCGGACCAAGACTGCTGTTTGTGAGTAATTCTTCTTCATTTTTTTTTTTGAAAGGGGGTGTTAATTGTCTGAACTGAATAGTCTTACATGCTGCTAAATTGTGTAAATTGCCTAGTGCAAAATGTGGCTGATGAAAAATTGCAGTTGAGAAATGACGATTTCAAGGCATTATTTACCATTTGTAGATGAAACAAAATCCCAGTTTTAGTGCTTCAAATAGTTCTTAAATGTGAGCTCGGGACAAAAACAACCAATGTGAAAATGTGAATCAGTATAATGAATTTTAATTATTGTTAAATATACCAAATGTGAACAATAGTGATAATAAAACTGTTTCTAGACTAAACCATGTACAGTTATGGTTAATGGAGGAAATAATGATATCTCTGTATATTTTAGCTTTGATTGGGAAATTTTTATATGTATAGGATGCTTTATGATACACCTGACCTACCCATATGCCAGGGCTCCACACTAACTTTTAGTTTTGGTGGCCCAAAGGCAAACATCCGACCTTCTTTGGTGGCCCGATCAGGCCATGAGAGAGTAAAATTTCCAAAACTTCTGCGCTCTTCAGTGTCTACTTTGAGCAACACTGAACAAGTTGTCTAGTTAGGAAATTCCGCAAATTTTCAGATTGATATTCTGAATGTAAATGAGTGTAATAGAGTGTCCTCACCATTCATATAATTACCATTGTCGTTTTATTTCTAACTGCTACAATTTTCAACAAATTAGCATATTATACCGTTATATAGCTCTTGGTAAATTCCTAAATTGCTATTTCGATCCGTATACCTTTTCCTCTCTTTCAGTGGGTAACAGTTATCAAGTCTCACATTTTCCCATTAATCTTGTCGTTGGTTCTCTTTATACATCACTAGGCATGTAATACGTGTCTACTTCCCTTTACATCCCGTATGCTTTTCCGAATATTATCTTTGCTATATCTTGATGCAACTGTCATGATAGTGATCAGGGAGCTAATAAGGAAGCTAGAACTAAGGTCATGAATGTTTTTTTTTCCCCCACCAGCGCATGAAGTTTAAACCAATAGGCCCGAATTCACGAAGGTGGTACAAATGAAACCATGGTTTAAACCATGGACAAAAACCATGGAGCGCCAAGTGTCCCATGGAACATTTCGTTACGAAATAAGTAATTTCGTCGATGAAATGACTATTTTGTAACGAAATGACAATATTTTGTAACTAAATGAACATTTCGTCCACGAAATGATAATTTCGTTTAACAAAACAGTCATTTTGTCGACGAAATGACTTATTTCGTAACGAAATATTCCGTGCGACACTTGGCGCTCCATGGTTTTGTCCATGGTTTAAACCATGGTTTCATTTGTACCACCTTCGTGAATTCGGCCATAGTGTCTGTTCTGACAAAAGAGCTTGAATGGAATGGTATCCGTGGTAACGAGAGGGAGCTTGAAGGGAACAAACAATGCTATGGAATGCTAGCCGCATTCATTTTTGTATAGACCCATTCTTCACTTCGTTCTCTCTCTAGCATGACGAGTAATGCTAGCCGCATTCCTTTTTGTATAGACCCATTCTTCACTTCGTTCTCTCTCTAGCATGACGAGTGATTTATTAATACGTATATCTATTGAAAGAGATTACGAGCCGTCTCCAGGGCAGTTCTTGAAAGAGGTTATCATACCCAATTGTGCTGCTATAAATCAAAAAGAGAAAAAAATGCCAAAGCTTCATCACAAGCTTGGGCTGAATAGGTAGCACGATATATTCCCCGCTTACCCTCCACTGACATTATACTCCGCCGACATTTACTCTGAAAATTGCGACAAAATACATTTCTAAGCGACATTTGCTTAGTTGACAACTATTCTGACGATATTATTTTCCTCAGCAGACAATTGCCCCGCCAACATTATTGCTCCAAAGATTTGAAATTCGCTCCGCCGGCAAGTGCTCGAGTAAGGGTTAGGGTCAGGTCATGTGCCAATCAAGCCTGAATTAAAGATAATAGTATATTCAAAAGAACGTTCGATTTTCATGAATTCTGTGTGAAACTATGAAATATAGTTTGGCAAAATGGATAATGTCATTAAGAAATTATTTTCCACGAGTGGTGTTTCTGTTTTGAGTCAACCATTTGTAAGAGATGATATGGGTGAACAGTCGAGTTATTTATCATAGATTTATTTAAATGTTTCACTGGTTAGTGTCCAAAAATACTAGCATCCGATTATTCATTTATTTATTTATTTATTTATTTATTATTATTATTATTTATTTATTTATTTATTTATTATAATTATTATTATTATTATTATTATTATTATTATTATTTTTTTTTTTTTTTTTGGGGGGAGGGGGTATTGATAGCTAAATGACGGAATCTCAGCTCTTATTCCTCGTGTGTATCATCACTATTTAGTATTGTGTAAAAGGCCTAATGAGGTAGGGGGGGGGGTGTGGGAGGGGGATACTCCCTCCCTCTCGACGGATGTTTTGCGTTTTTAAGATTGAAATAAAGCGATATGAAGAACAGTTTCTGTGGAAAATTCGAAAAATTGTCATTCCCCAAAGAGTCTTCAGTCTATAGAGGGGACAAGGCAATAGAAGGGCGGCAAGATACCCCTCCCATTTTCGAGGGAGATGTTTCATTTGAGAACTGAAATTCAACGAATGATGAACACTTTAGTTGGAATACCTGGAAATTTGTCAATCAGAGATGTGTAGCAAGTCTGCAGATTTTGAAGGAGACCAAGCAGGAAGATGTGCAGGAAGATATGCCCTATGTTTTTCCTCTCCTACACGAGGGAGATTTTGTATGTTCAAAATGTAGCCTTATAGTTTGCTATTAAACTGGGGGGGGGGGGGGGAGCGGGGAGAAGGCGTGGGAGAGCGCTATCTCCACCCTTCCCATCTGGTATGAGCTTTTACCTTTGTAGAGTTAAAATTGAGCTAGGATTATACGTGAAGAGTGATAGAGGAAATAATAATGGTAACAATAATGGAAAATAGTGGAAATGACGATATGAACAATTATCATACGATACATTCATACGATTTTCTCACATACATTTTTCATATGATACAGTAAATATACAAATTTGGGTATATGCATAGAATAATATAGTAGATGTATCGGACAAAGTATGCATATGTGGTTGAGGTAGTCGATACCTGAAAAACTGAAGACTGACCAATGGCTCTTTTGTTCCTCTTTGAGATACGGATAACTTGCTTGTTTTTTGTTTTTTTTTGTTCTAAATGCTCTTACAGTGCGCTTCATAACGCTTTTTCTTCAGTCGTTTATTTTTCAATTCTCTTATAGGGAGGGATCCGGATTACGAAACAAGAGCAGAGCTCCAAGGTGGAGAAAGGATACGTGTATGTTCGTCTTGGGGCTGGGGGTAAGGATTTTTTCAAGATTCAAATTTATTTTCACTTCCATCAAATAAACAAAGAAATTATATACATTGCATACGTACAGGATATTTGAAATAATTGCAGAATGTGATTTGACAAAGTACATATGAAAATGAGAAGCAGATGAAGAAAAAAAAACTGCAATTATATCTTTGTGAATATATACATAAAGCGTGTAATACAAGTCAACTAATGATGAGGATGGAAGTGGAGGGTCCCACCATTAAGAAGCAGAGCTTGTACAATATGGGACCCTCAGAAAACACACAAGACAGCAATATAAAACAAAATAAAACGAACCGATGTCAACTGACATCAAAATAATTGGGAAGGGGAAAAGTAAGAACAAAAAAAAAAAGAAAAAAAGCGGAAAAAACTACAGCATGTGCCATCGTGGACGTAAGCAATCTGGATTCCATGATGTAAAATAAGTGATGAAATACAACCTGGATTGAACATAATGCAAAATTTTTTATACATAATTATATTGGTAAGAATGCAGGAAAAAGAGAGAACAGACACTTCGATATATGCGGAACACTGACAGGAACATAATTGTAAGGAGGACTTATGTAAAAAAATTAAAATAAGTTGATAATAATTGTTTAATAAACAGAAAAATGATGACTTGACTGAGATGGGAAAACGAAACTAACTCGGTTGGGTGTTGTAAGATTTCAATAAAAATAACTTTAATTTATTCTTGAAGGAGTTCAGCGATTGAGCTGTTGTAATATTGTTGTGAAGTAAATTACAATACTTTGGCCCATTATAGATGAATGTGTTTTGAGCCAACAAAGTTCTCAGAAATGGCAAATGGAAGTCATTTGATTGCCTTGTTGGATAATTGTGAACGGATTGATTCCTTTGAAACATTGTTTCGAATATATTTGGAAGATTTTTTTTTGTTATAATTATACATAAATTGTCCTAAATTAAACAAATACAAATAATTAATTTTCAATATTTTATGCTCATAGAATAGTGGGTCAGTATGGGACAAAAATGCAGTATGACATATGATACGGACTGATTTCTTTTGCAATAAAAGTAATTTATCTAAAAATGTTTTATATGTATTTCCCCACGCGAGAATACCGTAATTTAAATATGGCAATATTAAGGATGAATATAATGCGGGATGTAAGCAGGGACGACAAAGGAAAACAAAATTAAAGCTTATTAATTATACCAATATTGCGTGAAATAATTTTACATATACTGTCAATATGAAATTTCCATGAAAGCTTATTGTCAACTGTTATTCCAAGATATTTTACATGGGAAACATTTTCGAGTGGAGTACCATCTAAAACAATGTCAACAAGTAATGCCTCAGTAGAATTACTAAAAAGCATATATTTTGTTTTTTGAAGATTAAGAGATAAATTATTTGCTTTTTTCCACTGGGCAACATTATCTAATTCTGAATTCATTGTATTAACAAGGGTAAGAAGATTATTGTGCGAAAAAAATAAATTTGAGTCATCTGCAGAGAGAATGAAAGAAAAAAACATCTGATGATCTACAAAAATCATTTATGTAAACATTAAACAATAGTGGACCTAATAAACTTCCCTGTGGAACCCCACATTTAATATCTAACATTTGTGAATTACAACTATTTAGAGAGACATATTGTTTCCTGTTCATGAGGTAGCTCCTGAACCACTCCAAGGCCTTCCCACGCACTCCATAATGATGTAATTTGTTAAGTAAAATATCATGATTAAGGTGTCGAAGGTCTTGGAGAAGTCCAGGAACAAACCTATCAGATGGGAAGATTTGTCGATAGTACGTGCTACTTTTTCTATAAAACTCAATAATGCATGTGTAGTGCTGTTTCTCCCTAAATCCAAACTGAGAATTCGAAAATATATTATTGGATTTAAAAAAAACTAATAGTTCTTTTCTAAACAATTTTTCAAGATTTTTTGACAATGTACTTAACAAAGAAATTAGTCGGTAATTATTTACGTCTAATTTGTCACCTTTTTTTTAAACAAAGGGATGACTTTTGCTGTTTTCATACTTTCAGGGACGGTGCCGTTCAAAAGGGATAAATTAAATACATGAGCTAAAGGATCCGCAATTGACGATATTACTCCCTTTTTTGGAACTAAAATCAGAGACAATATCAATTATCTCCTGAGTGTATGTTGGATTTAAGAATATTAAACTAGAATTTGGTGGACCCCAAAATTCGGAAAAATGTTTTGTGGAGGGAGGAATATTACTTGTCAGGCTTTCCCCAATTTAAGAAAAATGATTATTCAAAATATTACAAATTTGATGAGGATCTTCTAAAATCTCGCCATCGAATCTAATTTTTGTAATATTTGACTTGACATTTGATATATTCATGGCTTGCTTTAAAACTTTCCATGTACTTTGCGTATCATGCCTGTAAAATTGTAACTGGTTAGTATAATTTTTTCTTTTCTATACGTATAATTTTCGTCAAAGTATTCTTATAACTAATATATTTCAACTTTGATTGCTCAGTACGTTTCATTTTAAATCTGTAATATAAATCATTCTTTCTATTTATGGAACGCAAAAGCGATTTTGAAATCCATGGAAGCCTAGATATCTTTTTTATAATTAGCTGATTTTTGTCTACGTTTTGGAATACAAATGTCCAAATGTTGGATAAAAATCTTCATAAAATATTCAAAAGACAAATTAACATCATTTGTATCAAAAATACAGGACCAGTCTGCAGTGTCTAAACTAGCACCTAGCCTGGCTATATTTTCATGTGTGATTCTTCGTTTAAATAAACGGTTGTATTCATTATTAACTGTCTCGTTTAGAGAAAAACCAGTCGAGATGGGGAAATGATCGGTGATATCTGAGAGTACTACAAAAGAATCGGGAGGAGGAAGAATGTTACAAAAAAATGTTATCAATAAGAGAAACGGATTCATTAACTATACGTGTAGGTTTAGATATTAAGGGTAAGAAAGAGGCAGATAAAAATATGTCCAAAAACTCTTGCGACATATCATTCTGTTTTAATAAATCTATATTAAAATCACCCATTATAAAACAATTTTTATTAATAAAAAGTGGGTTTTTAACCAAATCCAAAAGATAATCTAAAAATGATTGAATATTCGCGCTTGGTGGTCTATATACTACACCTATGATTATATTTTTACTGCCAGGTACTGTGATTTCAATAACTAAAGACTCAAAGAAATCATTCATAATGAACATACATGCAAGCTGAATTCTAATTCCTTTTTTTTTTTGGTTTATATATGATGAAAAGGGAAAAAAGTATAACTTATTCTTACACCTCTCCTTAACCCCAATCCTTTTCTCTCTTTCAGATTTCCCCCTTTCCTCTTTTAATTCTTTGCTCTCCGGATCTTCCCTTCCCGACAGCAATTACATAGTCCAAAAACAGAAAGATAATTTTATGTAGGTAGAATATGAAAGCACGTGTTTTAGTGTGCGAATCACAGGAACGCGTGATTAAGCAGTATGAGTATGTGTAAATCTGCGTGTGGGTTTTTGTGTTTGTGTGTTTGTTTATGAGTGTATGCATGTATACTCATAGTTATACCATCACAATGTAACACGTGATGCTTTGTTAAATCATGCAATTCAACTTCGGAGGCACAACATTTTTCTAAAGTTGACCAGTATTAAGAAAACCAATCTTGGACCGCATACACTATAGGATATTGTAGTACGATAAAATAAATCCATGCTTACATACTCGTGTCTGAATAAGAAGCATTATATTACCGCGTAGTGTATCATGCACTAAAAAAACAAACAAACTATATGCAAGTCGGTCTAGATCTGTCGCACATGATATTTTTCTTTATATAAACTCCTTTACATTTTCATCGCATCACACTTTGGAACAGGATATAAGTAGAAAGGGAGAGTTATGGCCCGTTTACACCGGGCACGGTACTGGCAACGGGCCGGGTTTTTGCTATGGTGCGCCAAAAGGAACCATGTCTGGTTCTGTTGAAAAAAGAATAAATGATTCGGTCCAAAATCACCCAAAATCGTATTCTTATGTCAAATCAAGAGCAAAAAAAAAAAAGAAAAAAAAAATCAACAGTAGATGATTAATTTTGTAACAAAATTATCGGCGGGTAAGTGATATTGTAACAGAACCAGACATGGTTCCCTCTGGAGCACCACAGCAAAAACCCTGCCCATTGCCCGTTACCGTACTCGGTGTAAATCAACTGTAAACGGGCCTTTGATTTTACTGTCTTTGTCACTGTTCGGGAAATTAAATACCCATCGATTTCGACTCCACATCTCAGTTTGGATCCTGCACTGTCTTCAAATTTCAAATTAGGGAACACCTTCAAAAGAGAATGAAACCCAAAGGATAAATGTGGATTGAGTGCATGTAGCAATAGTAGAACATTCAGTGAAGTTTGAGGGAAATCTGACGATCGTTCCGAAGTTATGATTTTTAAAGTGGATGTGTTGGATGAGAAAACTACAATATGTAGCGACGTCAAGCATGAACAAGGAAATAAAGAAAACATAAAGAGAATTCGGCACATGTAAACATGATATTACTCTTAACATAATTTGTGAGATGATAAAAAGAAGGAAACGTGTACTTTTTATGAAAATTAAGTTTTGTGGAATTCTCTTTATACTGTATTGCACCTATGTCCATTTTTTTTTAATGGACAATTTTGTATTTTTCCCGAGAATTTTCTGTGTTTACAATCCTCTGACTAGCACATAACGTGCAACAGGTGCAGTTCAGCAAGAAGGAGCTGATAGAGGTAGAGCATGAGGACGTAAATGTCGCACTGTTCATCCTCCCTGATGAAGAGAGCTTCCCGACAATAGACAGCACCTACAAGTTGACAGGATCGAGTGAAATTCAGCTGAGCCTGGCGTCAGGCAAGACGTCAGGGAGGAACTTAGCTATCACCTCCGACAAGGCTTACTTCACCAGATGTAACGGTGAGGATGCGTGAGTAGGCGTGTATAAGATAATTATGATTATTATGTGTGTAATACACATACGCAGACACACACACACCGACACACACACACACACGCACATATATATACAATATATGTGACCGTGCACCTCAGAACGAACATAAAGTCGCACACACTGATTTTGCGTGAGGACTGAAAATAAGTGAAATGGGTCAACCCAGCCGAATTTGACTTTTTTATATTTTCTGAAAGAGCGGGTCTTCTTTTACATTATGCTAAAATTTGGTACCATAAAACGGGCAGGAGAGAGTAAGTTTTTAGCAGTTTATCTCAAACATTTTTGGTAGAATAGTGTGATTAGGTGTGTCTTCAGAATCCCTTTTTCATTTCTGAAAAACCATGTCCACACTCTTCACTTTCAACTCTAATATTTTTGAAAGGATAGTGCTACTGCTTTGAAAGTTGGCATTAATCATGAACAGAATGTGTTAATGAGGCATGTTTGATTTCAGTTTAATCTGATAATCCCTTCATTGTTGTTACTCTGGTGGTTTACTTCTGTTTTTTGTCCCATTCATCGCACAGCCAGCACGGTTTCGTAACGATTAAGCGCTTGAATAGACACTGTACTTCAGAGCCTCTTTTCTCAGTTCACACTTTTCCTGAGTTTGTGCTTTCTTTCCAATATTTAGATAGGTTACGAGAGTCCATTTGATTAGAGGTATACATCATTTTAAAGCTTAAAGTCTGCTCTTTCAGAATATGCTCTTAACTAGGAATTCATGTCTGGCGACTTTTTGTTTGTTTTGAGGTGCAGGGTCACATATATATATATATATATATATACATATGCATATATATGAATTACACATATATGTATATATAATCCCTCCCTTCTCTCCCCCTTCTCTCTTTATCTATACATCAAAGGTCTGTGATGAAGGCCTTTGACCGAAATGTCAGTCGAAATCTTTTGCTCCTTCGGTGTAATTATTTGACTCTTTCTACGATATAATTATATCTATCTACCTATATATATATATATATATATATATATATATATATATATATATAATATGTATATATATATATATATATATATATATATAGAGAGAGAGAGAGAGAGAGAGAGAGGGAGGGGAGGTACTGGGGAAGGGAGAGAGTTCCTAGGAAATGTCTAACTTCTCCACCTATAATTATTTAGATCAATTATACTCGTCGTGATCGGCCGGCGAAAATCAACAAATCGGTCATCCCTTTGCGAATATTACCCAAAATAATGTGACACACTTATCAATGATAGGCCTACGTGATCGTAATTCATATTCAAAACACTTGTCAATTCGTACACTTTTGTCTTTGCAGCTATTCAAATTTCCTAGGTATGCATATTTCAGTCATAGTTTTTAATAATGAGGTGTAACGCGAGATAGGACGGCTTGAGGGGCACGTTAGTTCATGTCAATACTATTCTTTAATCTTCTTTAAACGTCAAAATTCGGTAGAAGTTTGATCTCGATAGGGGAAATAGCATTTTTCTTGCACGGTTTATGCCCTGGTAGTCCCCTTATCTACTTAAATCGTTCTTCCATACCGTGAAATGGAATTGTTGGAAAACATTCAAATTTTGGGCATACCGTCTATACAAACAGTGAAAAAAAAACATTAACAGAAAAAAAGAATTTAGTAAAACAAACTCGAAAAACGCCAAAAAAAAAAAGAAAATTTAAAGAAATAGAAAAAAATGACAGTCTGTTACATATGTTCATTGTCAAACATGATGTCTAATGTGTAAAAGCGGAGCATTATGAACAATTATTTCTACATTTCATTAATAAAGAAGAAAATAGACTGCTTAGAAATGATTTTTTTTTTTTATGCCGTGATTTCTCATATTGATAACAGAGATGCCTATTTCCACTGCACATTGACAATATTGTTTTCCTTTGACATCTTTGATGTCTTAATAATGAAAATGCTTGGTATTGATATCTTTTTTATTAATCTGTGGATTTGAATGATTGGCGGACACTGTTCGCGAGGTATCGTGGAATTTGATTGACCATTTTAATAGTGAATTTTATTAGCAAGAATTGAAAATTGACTGGATGATCCTGTGTTAATGATTTGTAAAAGACTGAAAAAATAATGATCTATATTCCCATTGTTTATTCTATCGACAGTCACCTTGTGTAAGTACAACTACCAACCATCGAACCCTGGTGACCCAGACGCTGTAGCCATTGCAACGGTTATCAGTAATCCAGGCGCCACAGAGCAATATTGCATTTCTGGCAATACAGCGGGGGATATCGCTACTACGGTATTCCATTGGAATTGATTCCATTTGACTTCCATTCGATTCATTGGTATCTGTAGCGCTATCAAACATTACTGAGTCAAAAATGCAATTGATCTTTTGTTTAGGGTCACAATGCAAGAAAAAAGAATAACCAAGATGACATACTGAACAAAAATAAGATAAACGCCCTTATGACACTTAAACACGAATTCAGTTTACGTCATGCGAAGAGACTTCCTTAGAAAACATTGGAGAAAGAGAGGGGATGGGGACAAAGGAATATAAAAAAAGGAGAAAGGTGCATTGATTTCATTGCGAAGGGACAAGAAGGGAAGGCATTTATCGCATTATCTAGGAAGGCGTTTATCATTAAAGATGAATGAATCCCAAATACATATGTTGGACAATATCACTGCATTTTAGCGAATTTGCTGACAGGCTCGATACGTCCCGTTTAGCTTTGCTTTTTAAGTGTAATGATATCTGAGACTCTGCACACCATAATTTGTCTCAGAACTTTGCTACTCTTTTCAACTCTCCCCTTGCCTTCGGTTATAAATTGTGTTTAGAGAGGGGTTTAGAGAGGTTTACCGAAGTAAGACCGTCGGCAAGAATTTTGTCAGCATTATGAAGTATTTTGACTTTCAGCTCTTGTCGTAATTTTTTTATGCTTATACATTATTTTGCTTGAAAAGATGTGTAATGGAAGAAAGCGGTTGTCACACCTGTATGATATCATTCCGCGTAATCATATTTTTTGAAGTTAACCCGGAAGTATATCACGTGTCATACTTTATGTCGAATTCCAGAGCTTCCCTAGCCAAATGAAAACGCGCTATACCCCACCACGCTTCATCCTACCGAGCGACAAGCTGTTCCGTTTGGTGATTGACAGAAGAGGACGGCAGTCAATAACCCCTCTCGATAACACAGGTAAATCTCTCCAAAAAGGGAATACCTTCCACAACTAAGTATTTTTAACTGGTGTGAGCCTCTATAGAGTGGTAACCTCTCCCTTGTAGGCTCTGAAGGTTATCTTTTTCGATAATGATTTTGTTTGTATTTTGCAATTTGTCCTTGTTTATTGATATTTCAGTGGTCAAGGGACAGTGTACACAACTCATAAGTATTTTTGGTTTAATTGTAGTGTATTTTGACAGGCAGTTTTTGTCACTGGTTCCTTTACTGTATCCTGCCCATACACATTATACATACAGTGTGCACATAAGTTACTTCCCAGCTAACATTTTAACGTTTTCTGAACGTTCTTGAACCGTTCCAAGTTCGTTATTTGGACGTTTTGTCAAAACGTTTTCAGAACGTCTGCTTGTGGAAGGTTTTCGACGTATTTAAAACGTTTCAAATGGACGTTATAAAAACGTTTTTCAAACGTTTAAAAAACCTATAGAAAACCTTTCGGAATTTTTAAGGACCTGCAGAAAACCTTTTGGACGTTATAGACGTCAGTAAAACCTTTTAAGAATATTCAAAACGTTCTGTGGACGTTCTGCGGACGTCCAGAAAGCCTTTAAAAACAGTCTAGAACGTTCGAAAAATGTCTTAAGAACGTCTAAAAAGTCTTATGACCCTTTCCAGAACGTTTAGAGAACCTTTCATATCCGTCTAGAACGTCCAGAAAATCTTTTAAGAACGTGTAATGTTTATTTTTTATTGGGTATTTAAAAAAAAATTACAGTTATGAGATTATACAGGCACAATCTGGGATTAATGTACCCTATTCCTAATCCTACATAATCCTATCCTAACCTGTTCCTAACGTCCTACCACCTATATCTATACTACATCCTATTCCCAATTGATGAATCTGTATTACATTCTTTTCTATACCAGCAAAATGTTGTAATGCATGAAGACATGGTTACTAAAATTAGATCACACACACCTTAATTAGGCCTATTAATTATGAAAATACCTCTTTATGACACAAAATTGAAATTGTGAATAACTGAACAATAACGTAGGTAAGTTTATTTTTATTAACACAGAAAGTTTGAACCCAGCATAAATCTTTGGATTTCAATGTCTGTTGCTCTTTTCCACTAGTTTTCAAATCTTATATTTTCTTATTTGAATATTCATAAATAGGCGTGAATATTCATTATAAAGAAACCAATGACGAACACGTAGCGGACCAAATAAAAACGTTTTTTAAACCTTCATTAAAGACAAAGTCGACGTAGCAGACCTAATAAAAACGTTTTGTGGACGTTTATAAAGGGCGAAGACGTAGCAGACATGATAAAAACGTTTTGTAACGTCCATTGACGTTTTTGAAACGTTTTCCAAAAAACCTGTGCTTTGCGGTAAATGCTAAGTCCCAACTTTGACGTTGTAAGTACGTTTTAAAAACGTCCATTTTGTACGAAGACGTACGGAACCTAAAAAAAAAAAAAATAACGTTTACTAAACGTTCTGAAAACGTTATGTGTTTGCTGGGTTGTAGCTCTGCTGTGAATATTGTTGTACTCTCCATGGAGTGTAAGTTCTTTGTATTCCACCTGAGTGGTCTGCTTGGTATTCCTGCTTCTTTTGTGCATGCCTGACATGGCATTTAAAGTACAGCAGGGAGGACGAGTGGGTCCCTCCTCCCTGAATACCGGGTATTGGACTGATGAAAGTGCTCCTTGGTATTGCACTTGTTTCATCAGTTGTGTTTACAGTGATCTTGACCTGTCTCTTGTATGCAAGGAACACACACACACACACACACACACGCGCGCACACTTATATATCTATCTCCTGAGGTATTGTAATGACAAGTTGTGTAAGATGAAGTGTGAGTATTTTTTTTTTTGGGGGGGGGGGGGGAGGGAGTGTCTGTCTTGACATAGAGGATGGGCTCACGTGAGATATTCGGTGCAAGATGTACATAGGGGTATCCAATCCAAGCAGGGCAAGGATCCAAGACGGGAACCCCCAGAAAGAGCGGTTCATAGTTCTTTGCAGTCCTGAGATAAGGGGGGGGGGGTATGGGGAGTACCACTGGATAGATACAATGTTTCTTTTTTTAAAGGGATGGTATAACATTGGTGGAGATGAGGATATGAGCTTTTAGCTTTATGCGAGAAACCAGGAAACGAGGTATATGAAATGTTACAGAACATAAATACCGAGAGGAATTCAAAGTTCGATGAATATCGGTTTTGAAAAATGGCTGAGATATACAAAACAGAGTGAAACAGAGTAATGCTAATAAAATAGTCTGGGTGCCAGAGGCTGAACCTCGTTTTACCGTCCACCCAATGTTTTTTGATGGTTTTACCCTATTTCAGGGGTGCTGAATCCGAATCTGGATGATGCAACTCTTGCATCCTTGAGGATTTTGAGATATTCAAGATGGCCGCCAAAATGGTCGCCAAAACCGGAAATTTCCACGTATTTCCTTCTAAATGGTGAGATACTGAAAACAATCAGACAATTGATGGTTTTATCCTATTTCGAGGATGCTGAATCCGAATTTGGATGATGCCACTCTTGCATCCTTGAGGGTTTTGAGATATTCAAGATGGCCGCCAAAATGGCCGCCAAACCGAAAATTCCAACGTATTTCCTTCTAAATGGTGTGAAATTGAAAATAATTGATGATTCTCCCTATTTGGAAGGTGCTGAATCCGTATCTGGATGATGCAACTCTTGCATCCATGAACTTTTTGAGATATTCAAGATGGCCACCAAAATGGCCGCCAAATTAAAACCGGAAAATTCCCATGTATTTCCCTCTAAATGTTGAGAAATTAAAAACAATTGAAGGGTTTACTCTATTTCGAGGGTGCTGAATCCGAATCTGGATGCTGCAGCTCTTGCATCCATGAAGTTTTTGAGATAATCAAGATGGCCACCTAAATGGCCGCCAATTAAAACAGGAAATTCCCACGTATTTCCTTGTAAATGGTGAGATGTTGAAAACAATTAATGGTTTTACCCTATTTCGAGGGTGCTGAATCCGAATCTGGATGATGCAACTCTTGCATCCTTGAGGATTTTGAGATATTCAAGGTTGCCGCCAAAATGGCCACCAAAACCGAAAATTCCCACGTATTTCGTTCTAAATGGTGAGAAATTGAAAACAATTGATGGTTTTCCCTATTTCGAGGGTGCTGAATCAGAATCTAGATGGTGCAACGCCTGCATTGTCGAAGATTTTGAGACATTCAATATGGTCGTAAAAATGGCCGCCCAAAACGGAAGTTCCCATGTATTTCCTTCTAAATGGTGACAATCTGAAAGCAATTGGTGCCTTTTATCTTATTTTGAGTGTGCTGAATCCGAAGCTCAGGATACAACTCTTGCATCCTTAAGGGTTTGGAGATGGTAAAGATGGTCGCCAAAAATGACCGCCAAAAACGGAAATTCATATGTAGACCCCCTATTTCCTTCTAAATGGTGTAAAATATAAAACAGTTGGTGGTTTTACACTATTTTGAGTTTGCTGAATTTGAAGCTCCAGGATACAGCTCTCACTTCCTTGAGGGTTTTGAGATGATAAAGATGGCCGCCAGAATGGCCCCTAAATGGTCGTCAAAAACGAAAATTTCCATGTAAGCCCTATATTACCTTCTAAATAGTGTAAAATTGAAAACAATTGGCGGTTTTACTCTATTCCGAGGGTGCTGAATCCGAACCTGGTTGATGCAACTTTCGTGTTCTTTTTTAAGGGTTTTGAGATGTCCAACATGACCGCCAAAATAAATGTCAAAAATTGGTAAATTTTAGGCCCTATTCAGCACCCTCGAAACTTGGGTCTTGAAATTCGTCAATTCTTTAGGGTTTTTAAACGTCCAAGATGACAGCAAAATAAGTGGCAGAAATTACAATGTTAATATATTTTTTCTTAATGGTAAAAATTTGAAAATAAATTGATGGTCTCACCCTATTTCGAGGGTGCTGAAGGTCTTTGAAGGTTTTCGGACATCTATAAATGTCCTGTATGAACGGATATGTCTCAAACGGAACCTTAACACGTACTGCAAAAAGACGAAGTGATACTGACATCATACTGAAACGTACAAACGCAAAGAAAGATACAACTGAAAATGTTTTAATGCATAATTGTTATATAATAATGCTTGTGGTCGCCAATAATATGGCTCCACCGATGTTAAGTTAATCCTTTTCGGCTATCAATAGAGTAAAATTAAATTATGGCATGTTGGTATTTGGTGTTGAAACTTGGCTTGTATTCTGACGAGTCTCGCCTCGTATTCTTATGAAACTTGTCGCATATTCTGATTAGGTCATTGGAAATGGTTGCATCCGTGACCATTATAGTAGATATCAATAAGGGTAATTTCAAATGCATTCTTCGCGATTATGATATTCGTAAGCACTGGATGATCAACAGTTACCTTCCATGTTGTCGTTTGATTTTCATTCAGTTTTATTTCACGGCGCGTTACCTGTGATTTGTCCGTCCCCTCGTGTGTGTTATACACATACACATACATAATGTTACTTCATATTGAAGAAAAAATTGAAGCATAACTATAAAAATGTCCCACTCGTGTCTTCAACAATGTCATCAAGACCACCAATTTAAACTAAATAACCAATTTGAGTGTTCATGGATAAAGAGATTAAAACCGCTCATGGATTAAGACGGGTAATCGGTAATTTCAGTACACTTCTCTACATCACTATCACAATATGATTTAGATGAACATGTCTTGTCCATTTGTTATTGTTAGGGTTCAAAACTTATCCATTGTAATGTATAGGAAACAGTGTAATCTTGCAATTATTCAACCGCATCTGTAGTCTTGAAGGGTTCATTGCTGGCACACTTGTATCGTACCAACTCAAAGATATCCAGTAGAGCTGGTTTCACTGTATATACAGCAAGTTCAAACTGTGCCATTGACGAAAACCTGAAAAAAAATGGGGTAAAACCATCAATTGTTATCAATTTCTCACCATTTTTAAGAAGAAAATACATTAGAGTTTCCGTTTCGGAGGCCATTTTGGCGGCCATCTTGACTATCTCGAGGTACATCATCCAGATTCGGATTCAGCACCCTCGAAATAGGGTAAAACCATCAATTGTTTTCTGTTTCTCATCATTTAAAAGCTAATACATAGAATATATCGATGTAGATTTTGATTCATCCAGGTGATACGCTAAAAGCGTGTAAATTAAATCTGTTCGACTGGACTTACTTGTGAAATTCACGGAGAAAACAGTTTCGTGACTCGTCCGAGTCACTTCTTCAGCTCTGTCTGGCTGGCGAGCATTCACCCGTGGAGGGTGAATGGGAGATGTTACTGCCTTTATTGTCTGTACGTCGAGGAATTTTTCGGATCACCGACTTGTATGTTGGTGAAAGGTTGTGTCGGAGTCCCCATCCCCTGTTGAGTGAAGGATTTTCCGCATTCACATACACAGCTTCACGGACTCCTCTTTCAAACCATCTGGTTTCCTTGTCAATGATGTCGACCTCTTTGTCTTCAAAATGGTGCCCCGTGTTCTTCAGGTGGGTGAACACGGCCGACTCGTTCCCAGCTGAGCTGGATCTACGATGTTGGTAGAGACGTTTGTGGAGAGGTTGTTTGGTTTCACCGATGTAGTTTTCTTTGCAGTCTTTTCCCTGACACTTCATCCTGTAAATTACATTGTTCCGTTTGTGTTTTGGGATTTTGTCTTTAGGATGAACTAGTCTCTGTCGAAGAGTGTTGGTCGGCTTGAAATATACAGGAATTCGGTAGAAGCTGAAAATCCGTTGGATTTTCTCTGACAGGCCTTGACAGTATGGGACTGAAACCCCTCTGCCTCGTTGCTGGGTTGTGCTACTGGAAGCCCTGTCTCTGACGTCCCGTTTGCGAGGGTGAAGGGCTTTCTCAATGCTCCGGTGTTTGTAACCGCAGTTTTTCAGGACGGTTCGTAGGTGTTGATGTTCCTTTTCCTTTGTCTCTTCAGAGGAAGGGAGGTAGGATGCTCTGTGAAACAGAGTTCTTACAACTCAAAGTTTGTGAATAAGTGGGTGGTGGGAGTCGAACAACAAGTACTGGTCTGTGTGTGTGGGTTTGCGATAAACTGAAGAACACAAGGTGCCGTCCTTGTTGACCGTGATCAAACAATCCAAGAAAGGGAGACTGTTGTCCCTGATGTTCTCCACGGTGAACTTAATGAACGGATCACAGTTGTTAATGTGCTGAAAGAAACTGTCCAGTTCGGTAGACTGTGTCTTGACCCATGTATCGTCAACGTACCTGTACCAGTGGGAGGGCCCACTGTTACGTACAGTATTACCAGCGGACGTTTTCGAGAGAGTTTCGGAGTTCACACAAAACATACAACTTAGCCAACATGACCGCTCTAAAGTTCGTCAACAACGTAAATGCACCCGACTTCTAACTCAGCAAGGCGGTGCGCAACTCTCAGCAGACTCCGACACAAACTGGAGGAATCGTAAGTCAAACCGTGATTCTCATTCTCAAACAGACGTGTGGGTGAAAAAGTTATCAGATAAACAGCTTAATAAATCAGAAATCGCGGTGTTAGCCAGATGGTTTGAAAGAGGAGTCCGTGAAGCTGTGTATGTAAATGCGGAAAATCCTTCACTCAACAGGGGATGGGGACTCCGACACAACCTTTCACCAACATACAAGTCGGTGATCCGAAAAATTCCTCGACGTACAGACAATAAAGGCAGTAACATCGCCCATTCACCCTCCACGGGTGAATGCTCGCCAGCCAGACAGAGCTGAAGAAGTGACTCGGACGAGTCACGAAACTGTTTTCTCCTTGATTGTCACAAGTAAGTCCAGTCGAACAGATTTAATTTACACGCTTTTACTAATACATAGAAATTTCCGGTTTTAATTCGCGGCCATTTTGGCGGCCATTTTGGCGGCCATTTTGGCGGCCATCTTGAATATCTCAATACCCTCAAGGATGCAAGGTTTGCATCATCCAGACTCAGATTCAACACCATGGAAATAGGGTAGATCCATCAATTGTTTTCAATTTCTCACCATTTAGAAAGAAATACATGGGAATTTCCAGTTTTAGTTGGCGACCATTTTGGCAGCCATTTTGGCGGCCATCTTGAATATCTCCAAAAGTTCATGGATGCATGAGTTGGATTATCCAGATTCGGATTCAGCACCTTCCAAATAGGGAGAATCATCAATTATTTTCAATTTCACACCATTTAGAAGGAAATACGTAGGAATTTTCGGTTTTGGCGGCCATTTTGGCGGCCATCTTGAATATCTCAAAGCCCTCAAGGATGCAAGAGTTGCATCATCCAGATTCGGATTCAGCACCCCCGAAATAGGGTGAAACCATCAATTGTTTTCAATATCTCTCCATTTAGAAGGAAATACGTAGGAATTTCCGGTTTTGTTGGCCATTTTGGCGGCCATCTTGAATATCTCAAAACCATCAAGGATGCAAGAGTCGCATCATCCAGATTCGGATTTAGCACCCCCGAAATAGGGTAAAACCATCAAAAAACATTGGTTGGACGGTAAAACAAGGTTAGGCCCAAAAAGTGGCTTTGGCACCCAGACTAAAAGGTGGATCCCACCTTTCATTACTATTCCTTTGTCTTGGATATACCAGCCATGTCAAAACCAATTTTCATCAAATAAACGTTGAATCCCTCGTAGAATTACATGATCTTTCATATTTCATACGAGGTTTCTCATCATCTCACACACAAAAAAAAAGTAAACTAGAGGGGCCGCCAAAGGCGGCAGACCCACCACGCCTTAGCGGCGCTACAGAGTAATTGCAATACTATTCTATGGGGTCAAAACTACAAGGTCACATAGAATTTGCAGGGGTCAATCGATCATCACCAAAATCGGATCGATTCTTCCCTGTCACAATCTCAGGACAAAATTAATTGTTTTTGTTCAAGAACAGCAAATCAGCATTGCCAGGTCCCAACAGAGCAAATCACCAAAAAGGCAAGTGAAAAATCACCAAAAGCCATAAACAATCACCAACTTTGGAAAAGTGTAGGTAGGGCTTCAATTTCAAGACAAAATTATGTCAATAAACCTTTATCAAACACTCTGCGCGAATCTCGGTGCAATTTATGGCGCGCCGTAGTCACACACAATAAATGCAAAATGTGTATGATGTGTATGGATATATGAGTGTTAGTGTGTGTTGAGTGACAAAAAAGGGGCACATGTTATGTTTCTACAGGAATTAAGGGGAAAACTTTGGGCAAAATGCATTTTCATTTCCAATTAGTGTGATTATTTTTCATTCATCTCAAAATCTCCAAAAAATTGCCAAAAATCACCAAATTTTGATTTGGAGACCAGGCTACAATTTTGTCACCAAACAACTTAAAAAATCACCAAATTTCACCCTTTTTGGTTCCCGAAATCACCATCTGGCAACACTGGCACTAATAGCCCGACCAGACGCCGTGCAAAGCACGGCGTCCCCGTGTGGTGCGCCAGCACGACACTTGTGCACAGCGACAGGGCTGTGTATAGTTAGTGCACTACGAAATGGAAGCATACGCACTAAAGTGTGACTGGGACCGAGCAAAAATTTTCCGTGATTGAGGAATGTTCTTCCAACGAAAAAAAGAAACATTATTAATATGAAAAACCAACCAATACGGGCCATTTTGTGACGACGGAAAGCGAACTGTCACAAAATTTTCACAAATTCAGAAGGACCAGTCCCTCAAATAAACGTAAATTTTCTACGAACATTTGAGCAGCGAAGTCTGTCGTCTGGGAGTTCTGTTTTCGTATGGTAGCGGAAAATCGCAAAGTAAGAAACGGGAAAATGTTCGGAGTGGTCACCCCATGGGGTCAAAACTACAAGGTCACATAGAATTTGCAGGGGCCAACCGATTATCACCAAAATCTAATCGATTCTTTCCTGTCACTATCAAATATTCCCCGAACATTTGGTGCAAATCCGTTCTCCCGTTCTCGCGAAATTGAAATTGAAATTGAAATTGAAATTGTTATCTTGTACACAAACAAACAAACAAACAACATTACAAAAAGTGCGGCGACATCCTCCATATAGGAAACGAGCATTTTTAAATCCACCGCGCAGAGCGCACAATCAGGTATAGGACATTTACACGGACTCTCGACTTTACGAACTCATACCTCCCAGAATATGTCCTTTTGCTTAAATGCACCTGGTTTTTATGAAAATCTAGATTTCAAGCTTGCTCTACATATCTCATTTGTAGAGTTTTGTGAAAACTTTACATCGGTACCTTTCGAGTTGAAAATTAGGTGTCATTTCTCACTCAAACGCAATCAGCTCTACGACAACACGCAATTTTACATTGACGGCGCGGTGTGCCAACTGTGAGCCTGAAGGCCATTTTGGGAGGGTTATTTTACTGCCATACCTGTTGTATTTGTACAATGCACCTGCCTAGTAAGTTGCAGCAAATACTCACGTGTATTCATACTGAGTTTGGAGGAATTTCGTGAAACTTCGCCATCGGTACCTTTTCAATATTCATAAACCATGTCAGTTTAGTCCCGAGTGAATAACCCACCAATACGTTCATACACTAAAGCAAATGCGTGCTTCTCACTTGAATACGCTACGCTGATTGGCTAAATGTCATTGGCCTTACGAGGTCGCATCGGGTCAACGCGTGATCGTGATGTAGCGCGTATGCAAATTCGTGACGTGACAATAGGTGCGCGCGTCTTTATTACTATTTAGATGTCATTAATACATTAGCTCAACGTAGCATTTGCGGCGCGTGATTACGTTATGAATATGTATCATTCTTTAATGCTCAACGCACTGTCATAGGTGGTATGCAAATGACGGATCTACGTCATAGCTCATTATCTGTTTGTCACCGTTCGTGTGTAGACTTTTTGTAATGAACAAAAAAAAAACAAACAACCAACCAAACAAACAAACAAACATACGGAACCCTTTACATAACCCCCTGCCGATTGTCATCGGCGTGGGTAAACAGAGCAATGCTAATACAAGGTGGGTCCCACCTTTCATTAGGATCCCTTTGTTTTGGATATCTCAGCCATGTCAAAACCAATTTGTAACAAATGAGTATATGAATATAAGAACGACCCAAGTCCAATTTTTGGCCAAATTCAGTTTGACATGGGAAATTGTAGCTTATGCATGGACTCATCTTGTGTATAAATGATAAATCCTAATTACCCCCGGAAGTGCCTGAAATAAATGAGTTAAATCTTATATGAAGGTAAGAATGAAGGACTTGGGTCATTCTTATATTCATATTATAGCGCCCTCTCTCGTCCTTCTCTCATCTCTATAGCAGAATATCATGTATATGAATCAAAGAGCGACCCAAGTCTGTATGAATCAAAGAACGACCCAAGTCCATCACACAAAATGACCTCTCCACAATTAATGTTAATGTTAATTGTCATAATAATATATGTTCTAATTTGTATATACAATGTTGTCTTCCCATCACAGTTAAATAGAATATTATTGGACAAACAAAAAAGATATGAAGTTTTTTTTTAGTTTACTCGAAATGGTCTTCCATGGACTTGGGTCGTTCTTATATTCATATACTCAAATAAACGTTGAATCACTCTTAGAATGACATGATCTTTCATAATTTCATACGAGGTTCTTCATCGTCTTACCAAAAAGTTGGAAACCTATAAAGCCCCATCTTAACCAAAACTATACCATCTCTTCAATTTATTTCTTTTTATTTTGTATTTGTTTTCTGTTTGTAGTTTTTATGGAACATTCGATGAGAATGTAGTGTTTCCCTGTTTCCCATACTTCTGTCTGTTTGCCACTATACATAGATTTGATGCTGGATACCGGTGCCTCACCAGACTACCAGGCCATTCTGGAAAGTGATCAAAGTTATGTCACGTTAGACGATCAAGGCGACTGCACTGGGACTTGCACAATCTCCCAAAGATCATGTACCTCTGTCGTCGAGGGCAGCGAAGATTAAAGCTATAAACTCTGCAGTAGGGGCTTTTATTAATGACCTCGGATAAACACAAACGAACTAAGAAAAACGAAAACCCCTATCAGCTTTGTTCACTCTCTTCGCGTGATGGCTACACGTTCGCACAAAATGGTTTCGCAGGACATGACAAGTTGGCCTTGATTGTTTAAAGGTACTAGCCCACATTTGCAAACCCACGAAAATCAAAAACTGCATAAAACAGGCCCAATATGACTTCAAGTACAAGTTATAACAGTAACATATCTCACCTGTTGCTCTTTGTCTATACCATTCGATAAAAGAGAGAAAATCATCGTTTTAAAATCAATTTTCAAACCGGGTCAACCCGACCCAAAATCAAATTAAGAGCGCGGGCTAGCTACGCACATTAACTTACACATTGTATCGCATGCATGTAGTACGTGCGTGGACCGGAGCTAGCGAGCGTTTTTATACGCATGCATACGGTGCATTTTCATTTATTTTTTATGAAAGTAATGGACTAATTGGAACGAAATTTTGCACAGGTGTTACTGCAATCATACCCAAACTCCATGCTAACTATGAGACCAATTGCTGCAGGTTTACAAATGTGGGCTAATACCTTTAAGATATATAACTGATAGCATGAAGTCCTCCCCGCTCTTCAAGATGATACTCTTTCATTGTCTTTGCTGACAATACATCCATCATTTCTTCACAATTCACACTTCAGAAAAGCTAACTCACGTATATCAAGTGTCAAAACAATTATGTCAATTACTAGATTTCCTCTCTGCGAAGTTTAAAGCAATTCCTTATATTTCAATTCAATTTTTATCGTTGGTGTTATAGTCGGTTCTGAACCCTATGAAACAAAATTTCGGCGTAGTTTAGAAGTTGAAAACATACTTCTTTACTGCCTCACGGATTGAATTCAAGTTTTGTGCGTCCTCAATAAGTTATTTTTCCCCAAAGCTATAGTTAAAATAAATTCTATTTAGAGACATCCAAGTCCACACTATTCTTGTTAATGATTGTAAAATGTGACCGTGCATCACAAAACGAACAAAAAGTCGCAGGCACTAATTTTGTGTGAGAGCTGGAAATAGGTGAAATAGGTCAACGTAGCCAATCTTTACTTTTTCATATTTTCTGAAAGAGCAGGTCTTCTTCTACATCATACTAAAGTTTGGGATCATAAAACGAAAAAGAAATTGGGCTATTAGCAGTTTTTCTGGAACACGTTTTATTGGAATAGTGTGATTAGGTGTTTCTCAAAAAATCCTCTTTTCATTTCTTAAAAACCCTGTTCAAGCTCATCACTTTAAACTCCAATAACTTTAGAAGGGATAAAGTTACTGCTATGAAAGTTGACATTGATCATCAACAGAATGTGTGAATAAAGCATGCACAATTCCAGCTTAATCTGTTAATTCCTTCATTGTTGTTGCTCGGGTGGTTATCATCCTGTTATTTGTTCCATTTATCGCACAGCTAGCGCGGCTTGGTAAAGATTACACGCTTTAACAGACCCTGTTCTTCAGAGCCTCTTTTCTCGGTTCACACTTATCCAGGGTGTATACTTTCTTTCCAATATCATTTACATAGGTTAATAGAGTCCATTCGAATTGAGTCATATATCATTTTAAAGCTTAGAGTCTGCTCTTTCAGAATCAGATCTTAACTAAAAATCCATGTCTGGCGAATTTTTGTTTCTTTTGTGGTGCAGGGTCACAAATGCAATGGTTAAACTATTTTGATATCATCAAACTTGCGGATGCATAATAAACTTTCACTTGTCAACTCGAGCGCCATTTAAAGCACACAGATCAAAACCTGCATGACTACCGGTCATGTGAATATGTGCCCCATTATCTAAAGAAATTATCATCCCGCAGACTGTAACCTTCACGTAAGGCAAGGCTCGACATCAGCTAATGGCCCGTTGGCCCGGGGGTTCACCAGAAATAACAATGTGTGTCCACCTTTATTTAAAACCCCGATAGCGTAGGAAGCACATGGGTTTGTCCGCTTGGATTCCCTGCCCACCGGGGGCATCGAAAATCACGAATAGCGGCCATCAGCCACGTGACAGCGTTAATGTGCGTCGAAGAGTACGCTCATCGGTAGCGATCTAGTCAAGTCGAGTGTTTACTGAGATCAGTGGTAAAGCTGCAGATGTACACAATTCGTTACGTGATGCTCAAGTATATCCGAGCAGGGCAAGCCTTAAATTCCCACTCCTTGGTGTACGTCCCCATGTTAGCCAATGGGCCAAGACCGGAAAAATGGGCTATTGGTACCACCTGAGGTGGCAAAACTTTTTTGATGTCAGTTTGTTTGTCGGGCATAGATATGCTTATCAAGCTATGATAGCATTTCCAAATGAGTAGCTTAGTCATAATAAATGAATTTTTAACCAATTTGATCTCGTTTTTATATCCCTATATTTGTGAATCGAGAGTAACCGCTATACAAAGAAGAGCACTGTCTTCTGTATGTCCCGCAGAACTCTAGAATTCTGTGGTATGTCCACAGGTGTTCTGTTGTAAATGCGGTGCGCTTAGTCTTTATTCAAGGCAGCGAAGGGAATATCCAAAGAAAAAAACAAAACAAAACAATGTATCGTTGTCATATCTAAAGTTCCTAATAAAAGGGACAATCTGTACTTTTTTTTTATACCATCTTCTCAACAAATACATCAGTTTTAAACAAAAATCACTCTGTTCATTTACAATATTGTCTATTATAATGTATTGTAGTGTACCGGTACATTGTTTTTGCATTATCTTTCATTGTTGGATGGAAGTAAAGCGACATTGGCGTGGCATTGGCGTTTTCACCGTAGCGTTTTCATCGGAAAATGATGAATAATTGAAAAATACGGCAAAATCCACGAGGAATTGCTTTTTTGTTTTTTGTTTTTAGATAAAGGGATGCACACTGTATCATAAGCTTTGGATATTCCCTTCTCCGTCTTGAATAAAGACTAAGCGCACCGCGTTTAAAACAGAACAGCTGTGGACATCATAACCTTTGGATATTCCCTTCGCTGCCTTGAATAAAGACTATGCACAACGCGTTTACAACAGAACACCTGTGGACATACCACAGAACTCTAGAGTTCTGTGGGACATACAGAAGACAGTGCTCTTCTTTGTATAGCGGTTTTTCTCGATTCAGAAGTATAGGTATATAAAAACGAGACCAAATTGGTCAAAACTTCATTTATTATGACTAAGCTACTCATTTGGAAATGCTATCATAGCTTGATAAGCATATCTATGCTCGACAAACAAAATTACACCAAAAAGGTTTTGCCACCTCAGGTGGTACCAATATCTGGCCTGGCCAGTGGACTATGTTACCGGGTAGTAAAATGAATGATATGCCCTGATAGTCGCAAAATCAAGCCACCTTTTTTAATGTTAGCGTGCCTGTTTTTGGCATGTTTCCTCATTAAAAAAAAAAAAAAAATAAGAGAATAATCCGCCCTCCAGTGCTTAATGACTACACACAATTCAGCTGTCTGTGGCTATCAGGGTTAAGTCTAGCCTTTTGACAAGGTCTCGAGGCTGAAGATTGAGACTAACTCGCCACACCGAACACTGCGAAAAACGGGTGAACGCGAGACCGAGTGGCGCAGCCACGAGGCCTTTTGAAACCTGGGGTTTTCTCCCCCTACCGCATCCCGATGAAGGCGAATATGAATTAGTATATTCATACGTCAGATCACAGTTGGTATGCTAATGAGGACGTGTGACCAACGCTAGCAATGCAGCCAGCTACCGCAGGCAGGCTGGATACGGATGAGCGAGCCTCCGACATGCATACTTACGCGTATTCATTAGATGCAACAGTAGGCGTTTTCACATCAGCCAGATAAAAATCCAAGCTCGAGATATTTTTCGCAGAAAATAGTCAGCAAAATAGCGCGCTATTTCGAAACATCGGGCTGATGTGAAAACGCCTACTGTGGTGGTAGCAGAATCGGCGAGAAACGAGGCTCAAGATAAGAAATTCATGTCAGGTTTCAAAAGGCCTCGCGGCTGCGCCGCTCGGTTTCGCGTTCACCCGTTCTCTTGCAGTCTCTTTTTCAGCCACGAGGCCTTGCCAAAAGGCTAGGTTAAATGCCGTATCGCCGCTATTCTTCATGACTAAACTCAGTATACTTTACGGTCACATTATCTATCATAGTATGACCAGATTTCAAGGCAAATTTTCATCTCTTTAAGAATAAAGTAGCTATACACTTATTGTATCCGTATTACCAGGCAGCCCCAATGTGTAGAATAATGCCTGGTTGACTTGAAAGCAAGCGACACGCGACACTGCATTTTAATCCAACATCCCAACTTCACTCGAGCAGTGCCAGGCAGCAGAATAGAGTGAGAGAGGGCGCTCTAAAAGAACACTTCAGCCCTCTCAAAACTGTCTTCCCATTCATGAGCATGGTTCGTAAAATCCTTGGGGGTAAAGAACTTGATCATAAACCTGGAACTTCTCCGATTATCATAATTTATTGCGCAAGTATTTTGAATTCTATTTCATCCTTCCTATTTTCAGGGCACATTTTCCATTGAAATCTTATGATTTGAAATTAAGGTAATAAATAGCTTAAAACAGGGACCACCTTCCTGATTAAAGTTAAAGTTAGAGCAGGGAGTCTCCAGCTCACCTCCCTGGCTAGTGTTGTTAGAGCCCTTGACTTAGGAATTTCCCAATGTGTGATAAAACTGTGTAAACGTTGGTATGTATAGCGGTAGTATGTAGCGGTACTTACACGTAATTAGTAAATATATGTACTCATCCCCCATTTTATAGTCAGGTTTTGTTAATAAAGACGTACGGTCTCCTGCATAGGTGATTTTACTTGTTTACATGTGAATATACTATGCTATCCAATGTTGTCATTTTCCTGTTTATATTATTATTTTTATTATGCAGCTCCGTTTACACGAAATTAACATATTCCTTATTGTTTTGTGTCTTTTTGGTATGCTACAGTGTATGTATAAATTTCTAACTAGCTAGGGAAAAAAGAAAAAGGCGTTAAAAACCTCGGCGAGTCAAACTTAAGTGTGGTATGATTGTTTATAGGTAAATCAATAAACTTTGCCAACACGACATGCTCAAAGTATTCTTCCTTTCGTATATACCTACACATCTATTATACAGGTTCATTACCTGTACATGTGGAATCTTTTGTAGATTTGAGCAAAATAAAAACAGTCGCTGGAGAAATTGGGATTCTATGATTCTCTTTAAACAAAAAGTTTAATTACATTCATCATTTATATACTAAGGTACAAATTTTTAGATTTATTATACCATCGGTCATACATCGAAATCCCAAGGCTGCCAAACGCCTGGGCGCAGCCGTTATTTTGAGTAACTTCAATAATATTTTCGGGGAAACGGATGTGCTGCCCTGCCTAATCTAAGATTCACGGGTTTATTCTTTGTTTTTGTTTTTGTTTTCGAAGATTAGAATTACGCTGAGTCTGAATGATTCAATTTGGTGGAATGAAGGCTAAAACCTTAAAAGTGGAGAGCCCAACTTGACAAACATGTACTGTAAGATATGTCGTATGAATCACTATTGTTACAAGACTTCTGGGATTTAAGGGTATCTTCAAATAGCACAACGTACAAAAGGATGATAGTACATCATCAATAAACAACAAAAATGACTCTTCTTTTCATTTCTTTTGTCTCTAACTGCTCTCGTATTCATGGTATTGACACCATTGGGCTATTTTGGTTCATTCACTGGATTTCATTTGTATGCTTGTCCTCGAACTGAGTGTTTATTTGTGCATGTGGGTCTGGGTAGGTATGTGCACTGGTATACAAGTGAAAGTGTGTGTGCTTTTTATGCCTCCGCCACGAAGTGGTGCCGGAGGCATTATGTTTTCGGGTTGTCCGTCCGTCCGTCCTTCCGTCCGTCCGTCCTTCCGTCCGTCCGTAATGAATTTTGTGGACAGGGTAACTATCAAAACCTTTTGAGGTATCCTAATGAAACTTGGTATGTATGTGTATTAGGGGGTGAAGTTGTGCCTATCAACTTTTGGGTGCACATGCTCAAGGTCAAAGGTCAAAAAGGTCAAGGTCAAATACATAAAATTTCACTATTTCCATCATATCTATGCAACGCCTGAATATAGGTTCTTGAAACTTTGTGGTAACATGTATTACCCTATTAAGATTCTCGGGTGAAAGTTTGGGTCATGAGGTCAAAGGTCAAAGGTCAAAAGGTCAAGTGAAAATATTAAAACTTCACCTTTTTTCTCTGTACCTTGGAAATAATTGTTCAAGGTATCTTCATGGAACATAGTATACATACATGTACTGACTGGCAGTGATTATCTAGAGAATTTAGGGTTCATGGGGTCAAAGGTCAAGGGCAACACTTCAAAATTTTACTATTTCCCACATGTTTATGTAATGCCAGGAGAATTATTATTTTTTTTTTACACTTGGTGTTTGCATATAACCTAATAGAGATGCTCTGGAAATTTTTTTTTCTTTAGCTTTTGCCTCAAAGGTCAAAAGGTCAAAGATCAAGTGAAAGTGCGGAACTAAGTTTTTCCTCCATATCTCGGAAGTGGCTCAAGTTATCTTGAAACGTACTTCATATTTATGCATGTTCTGCCTGACAGTGGTTATCTTATGAATTTTAGGGTCAAAGGCCAGATGAAAATGGTAACAATGTAATATTCAATACAGAAATTGCACTTTTTCTCCATACCTTGAAAATTACTCAATGCATAAACGTATGAATGGGTCAAAGTCAAGTTAACGTCCTTGAATCCCAAATACATGCTCTCCTTTTCATCCAATTAAACCTAGGTCAAGGAAGGTGAACATTCAACACATTTGCGACAAACTTAATTGTCATTTTAATATTTTGCCAATTTTGTGAAAATGTAATCACACATTGTCCACATGTACTATCTAGACCTATTAGGAGAATCATGCATTATGGCGGAGGCATACCAGTCGCCATAGCGACATTTCTAGTTTTTTTCCTGTTTATGTTTCCCGCACTGGATCTTATTTGTTTTGTTTGCTTTTTTTCAATGGCTTATGTGCAACCGCTTCTCGTCTATGCACTTTGGATTTGTAAAATGTTGTGTTTGTGTTTCGTCTTTGTTACCATTATATTAGTTTTTTTTTTTATTCCAATTATATTTTGTATGAGATGCACGGCCCTATGGTAGAGCATTTCCGAGTGCGCTGAAAGGGCTACCCTGCTCAAAGAAAGCGGAATAAATAAATGAATAGGTGATTATTCATGATCCCCCGTGAATTCAAAATAACAAAGTCAAACAAACAGATGCAGATACCGAACAAAATATGAAAGCAATGATATTTTGAGTTTGCAATGCAGGGGCAAGGGGTGCACGTCACGAGACCGACATTCACGAATCATACAGCCCATGAGTCCTACAGTCACAACTTATGCAGCTCACGAGTCATACAGTCCACGAGTGCGACACTACGCAAACAAGGCTCGCGAGACCGACATGAATCTCTCGAACTCGTGGCCTGTTTTTACCCATAGTGTTACACTCATGGGCTTAAATTGCCTATATATTAGTGTCGAACTCATGGGCTTAAATTGCCTATATATTAGTGTCGAACTCATGGGCTGTTTACTCGTGGGCTGTATGACCCATGGACCTGTTTTCAGTGTCGAACTCGTGGGCTGTATGAATCTTGGGTGTCGGTTTCGTGGGATGACCCCGGGGCAAAGCTATCATCAACTAGAACCAAAGTAAATACAGATGAATAATAGGCGGTGAGAATATAAAGACAAACAATTATCTATTAAACCACTTTACATACATACATGACTCTCGTGTGGAAATGTGTTTGTTTGTGTGTGTGTGTGTGTGTGTGTGTGTGTGTGTGCGAATGTGTGCCTGTGTGTGTGTGTGTTTGAAAGAGGAAGATAACGATAATCACTTTCACAGGAGAACCTATATAGAACCGTTTTTCTTTTTAAAAAATGGCAGAGAAGTAGGAATTACCACAAATTTGTTGAAGTCATCGACAGATTTAGCAAGATTATTCATTTTGGTTTGTTGCATTGATACAAGACCAAAATTGAAACAGTTGTGTTCCCAGGAATTTGTAAGAACTGTGTGTATATTAGACCGTAGACACTAAAACAGACATTAATGTCGGCATATGCCCCTTTAGACATGAGTGGAGGTGACAGATTGTCAATGTTCAATGGGAGGATAGAAAAGAAAGAACAAAAAAAAAGACAGACAGACAGAAAGAAAGAAAGGATAGAAATGGGATATAACCACCTGCCCAAAGCAACTTGCTACTGTCTTTGAGCGAAGGCCACTACAGGGCTCACACCCGTAAATACAATGGAATGTCCCAGACCCCTTCACAAATTCGTACCAAAGATACCAAAATAAATGAAGAAAAAAATTGATTAAAAATCAATGATGTAGTTTGGCAAAAAACTGAATGGCTGTAGATATTAAGTATGAATTCCTCTACAAACTGCATTTTGGTTGGAAGATGAAAGCTTTTCTGATGGAATTTGAGGGGACTACATTTCATTGGGTACGTGTACGGAAAATAGGTGATTTTTTGAGTGACAAGAACTCGTAGTCTGGCTTTGCGGACCCCTGGACAGAATTTGGACTGAAGAATCCACCCTGAAAATTTGATGGATGAAAGGGTATAGATCTCACTTATCCAGGTTAGTGAAGCTGAAACACCTCATTTCTCCCAGCTATTTTACAGAATTTTTTTGAAATTTGATTTTTAACACACATCCCTATGGGGAAATATTTATGGGTGTGAGCCCTATAGAGGATGCATGCAATGCACACAAGTCTATGGGAAGTATTCATCCCATACAAGCTCTGCGGGTTTATGTTGATCTATTGTGTCAGATCTCATCCTCCCTCCCCCTTCTCCTTCCTACCCCCCTACCCCTCTCCTCTACCCCCCCCCCCCCTCTGTTTGGTTACAATTTGTTTTCTTATTATGTTGTTGTGGTACTAGATCTTTGTACATAGCAGTCATCAGTATCACACAACTTTGAATGACTGTGTTATTTTAATGTATTTTTTTTTTTTGGCTACCACTGAAACAGGTCAAAATTCATAAAGTTAGTCTGTTTGACAAAACAAAGTCTTTTAAACAGTCTTTTAAAACGTAAAACAGACATTAATGTCGCCATATGCCCCTTTAGACATGAGTGGAGGTGACAGATTGTCAATGTTCAATGGGAGGATAGAAAAGAAAGAACAAAAAAAAAGACAGACAGACAGAAAGAAAGAAAGGATAGAAATGGGATATAACCACCTGCCCAAAGCAACTTGCTACTGTCTTTGAGCGAAGGCCACTACAGGGCTCACACCCGTAAATACAATGGAATGTCCCAGACCCCTTCACAACTTCGTACCAAAGATACCAAAATAAATGAAGAAAAAAAAATTGATTAAAAATCAATGATGTAGTTTGGCAAAAAACTGAATGGCTGTAGATATTAAGTATGAATTCCTCTACAAACTGCATTTTGGTTGGAAGATGAAAGCTTTTCTGATGGAATTTGAGGGACTACATTTCATTGGGTACGTGTACGGAAAATAGGTGATTTTTTGAGTGACAAGAACTCGTAATCTGGCTTTGCGGACCCCTGGACAGAATTTGGACTGAAGAATCCACCCTGAAAATTTGATGGATGAAAGGGTATAGATCTCACTTATCCAGGTTAGTGAAGCTGAAACACCTCATTTCTCCCAGCTATTTTACAGAATTTTTTGAAATTTGATTTTTAACACACATCCCTATGGGGAAATATTTATGGGTGTGAGCCCTATAGAGGATGCATGCAACAGCAATGCACACAAGTCTATGGGAAGTATTCATCCCATACAAGCTCTGCGGGTTTATGTTGATCTATTGTGTCAGATCTCTTCCTCCCTCCCCCTTCTCCTTCCTACTCCCCCCCTACCCCTCTCTTCTACCCCCCCCCCCTCTGTTTGGTTACAATTTGTTTTCTTATTATGTTGTTGTGGTACTAGATGTTTGTACATAGCAGTCATCAGTATCACACAACTTTGAATGACTGTGTTATTTTAATGTATTTTTTTGTTTTGGCTACCACTGAAACAGGTCAAAATTCATAAAGTTAGTCTGTTTGACAAAACAAAGTCTTTTAAAGTACGTTGTAGGCAATAATGTGATGATGACACCCCCATAATCAAGGATTACTGCCTGCATCTATGTATTCATCTTATGAAGAACTGATCAACACTACATTTTTATTAAAAAAAAGAAAAACCTCAAAGGGCATGAGTTTCAAAAGTGTCCCTTTGAGAAGCTTTGTAACCCTTGAATTTGTAATTTCCCATATGATGTAGGGGCAAATATCATCAAAAACACATTTATGATGTTTAAAAGTCAAATGAGAAATATGACCTCCACTATAGGGCTCACACACGTAAATACAATGGAATGTCCCAGACCCCTTCACAAATTCGTACCAAAGATACCAAAATAAAAAGTGAAGAAAAAATTTGATTGAAAATCAATGATGCAGTTTGGCAAAAAACTGAATGGCTGTAGATATTAAGTATGAATTCCTCTACAAACTGCATTTTGGTTGGAAGATGAAAGCTTTTCTGATGGAATTTGAGGGGACTATATTTCATTGGGTACGTGTACGGAAAATAGGTGATTTTTTGAGTGACAAGAACTCGTAGTCTGGCTTTGCGGACCCCTGGACAGAATTTGGACTGAAGATTCCACCCTGAACATTTGATGGATGAAAGGGTATATCTCACTTATCCAGGTTAGTGAAGCTGAAACACCTCATTTCTCCCAGCTATTTTACAGAATTTTTTGAAATTTGATTTTTAACACACATCCCTATGGGGAAATATTTATGGGTGTGAGCCCTATAATTGGCGATCCCAAAGCACCGATCTCCTCGATCGAGGGTGGATGTCACGTGACTCAAAAATGGGAGTTTGTTTTTATCTATTGAATAAATGTATAGAATTAATATTTGTTTAAATCCATTTGACCAGCATTTCTTGTAAGAATTAATGCAGAATGAAAAATGTATTTCTCCTAAAAATCTGAGAGCTACTCGAGGTTGCATTGGTATGGACTTTTGACATAATATTGAGCTGAAATCTAGACTAGCAGTTGTTATGGAAACCTGCTAGAAGTTTTTTTTTTTTTTTTTTTTTTTTTTTTTTTTTTTTTTTTTTTTTAGTGTGTTAATGTCGTGAGACGGTGCCCCTTGCTCTCTTCTTTAATTCAATTGCCGGAGGAGAGGAATTTTGTGCTCAGGAGGTTGTCCCGACGTTATGGGGTAAAGTCTGTTCATACCTAGTCTAGCTTCTGGACTCTTTTTACTCGTAGGGGTGATTCAGTGTACGCGACAAGCCGTATGAGGGCGTGACACCCGAGGATTGCGATACGCCGAGAACTGCGATACCCGAGTCGTTGGGCGCGCAGTCTCTCGATTATCGCTATCAGAAAATTTGCGCCTTCTCTTGGTTTATCGCACCAAGGAAAAGGGGACGGAGCCCAGACTAGTTCATACCATGCAAAAGACAGAAAAGAATGAAGGGGGGGGGGGGGTAGGGGGTAGGAGAGGGAGAGAACAGAGACCTAAGGAGTAGGAAGTTGGCTTCAAAACGTGGGGGAGAGACAGAGAGGGGGGGGGGGGGGCAGTGGAAAGATTCAGAGAAAAGGGACATCAAGAGTGGGAGCGAAATAAATGTGATTCATGCGTAGACACAAACGATATTGGCAGTCGCATTGTTAGCCTTGAACGAGCCCACGAACTTGACGCTCTCTACGCACAGTATCGACTTGTTCTGCATGTTTCTACACTGTTGCACTTCGGACATTGAGTCCCGCGTTCGAAAAACACAAACCTGTATTCGGGTGTTTAAACTTGTATGAAATCGCTCCTTGGTTGCACTCTTCTTCGAGATCGCGATCGACACAACAATCATGGACTCAGAGGCATCGAAACATTCCAATCTGCCTAAAGATGAAGCACCGTCGACTGTTGAAGGGCAATGCTGCCAGAAAGAGTCTGGTGGGAACGTGAGTACAAGTTAAACGTGCTATACATTTCTTATAACCAAATTTTGGGATGTGCCCAGATTACAGATTGCGGAACTTAAGTCATACGATGAAGATACACGGTATTATATGCACTCACTCTATAGACTTTCAATACAACAAACAGGCTTGTACCTTTTGGAATTCTCCTCAGTTTTCCTCTTGATATTGTGAAATATGATCAGTTGATATAGACATTTATTCTACTATGCAGGTGTCTTGGTATTCAAGAAATTTAGACAGAAATCACAAAATCCATCGTAAGATTGATGAAATAATGGCGAATAGGCATATCGGTACGATGTCGGTTGAAGCACGAGCTACAGACTGTCGGCCGTTGAATTCTTTAACCAAAACGCAGCTAAGTTGTGGTGTTACAAATTGTGAAAATCCTTGGAGCACTACTAATGCACCATTACATCCTAAGCTCAATATTATATTATATATGATTTTGTGTTCTGCTTCGTAAGTTCGCCAGTCGAATCGAAATGTATTGCGGTCATCCAGCCGTTTTGTAGTTCAAATTCATTTTCGATCTGTAAAACGTGCATTCATGCCAATCAAATCCAAATCGGTATCATTAAGATTTGTAGAAAGTACATGTATACTCCGACTTTGCGAAGCGGTCATTCAGTGAAATTGGCGAAAGGCGGGGAAAATATATATATTTAACGCTTCGAGGACTTAATTATAGCACGAATGATGTTCTTAATGGGTATTCTTATTTTGATTGAAGGAGGGCCTTAATGCCGAATCGTTTGACCGAAGTACGATTTTGAACGCATAAAAAAGGGGGAAAAACGAAATTGAATGGGTATCTTAATGCTGCTAATTTTGGCACGTGTTAAAATTAATGACAAGATTATCAAACTAAATAACAGACGTACGCAAATGACTGCAAAGGCTGCAATTGTGAGCTTTAGAATCTGTGACGCGAAAGCTAAATACGACACTGTTATTGGCTAATTGATTAAATGGTGTTCTGCGCATGCGTTAGGCAGCTGTTTCCTTTCTTCAACCCGAGAGGCTGCGTACGACGTCTGAGCGTTCGCGTCACAGATGTGAAGCTCGCTTTTATGAGTGTTACAAAGCCCCTAATCAGATACTGCAGATACTGCATTCACATTGCCTTGAAAACAACAAATACTTCGGAATTGCACCAGGACAATTGCCTAAGCGCTGGGAACATGTTTGCCTTAAGCGTTTTAAATAGATTTTCCTTGTTATCACTATCATTATTATTTTACCGGTGAACAGTCTCGTATAGCAAACGTGTCATTTTAATACATTGCTCTCGAGCTGTCTCGGCACAATTCCAATGCAGATCCTTGATAGGGCAATAACATTCACAATGTAGAACTTTCTTCCGGTTCCAAGGTCCCCCCCCCCCAAGTGTAGCACATGCTTTGTATTTACGTATGAATCACTGGGGGCTTTGGATGAATTATGGTGGGGGGGGGGGGATAAATCCAGGTTTCCCGTCCAATTTTGCACTCAGTGCGTGACAAAGTATAAATGGATCATTCAAGCACGCACAATAGTGCAGCAACAACAACAACAAAAAAAAAAAATACAAAGCAGTGATTCATAATCGCCACAGAGCAAACAAAAATGCACAATTGGCATTCGAATTCGCTTTAGAGACATTTAAAGGTGCAGGAACGTCTTTCATATTTGCTCAACTCCAGAATTCAAGTTTAGCACGGGTCACGTGAATAAAGGTATAGAGCATTCAGTTTCGCCAAAAGGTATTCAAGTTTATAACTATAGTGCATTCAATCGAGCTCTGTATCTACTGTGTATACAGTAGGCCTTTTAATTGTTTTATGCGTATAATTTTTTTTTCAATTCAATTCAATTCAAAGTTTATTTCATTTTTCGACAAAACATATGTTTCACTTCATTCAATAACAAAGAATAAGATAAGTAGAACATAGTGAAATGAAAAGACTACAACAATTGAGGACCTATAATAATCATATATTGTATAATAAGAAAGAAACATAAGTGATCAAAGTGAAATACATACATACCGTTGCTTTAAGTGCGAAAAATGGAGGGACTCACTAAAAAGACAGAGCTTGTATTATGTGGGCCCTCTGGAGAAGAACATCAATGAAAAAATAATTTGAATCATCGTAGATACAAAAAAAATAACAAAGTGGAAGAAGTCTGGAAGCCCACTAAAAATTCGATTAACAAAAAAATACAATTACATAGACGCGAACAAACATGAGACAGGACTAGGCAACAAGACAACTACTGGAGAAAAGGTTGTACAGGACAAAACGGGATGGACAAGACTGACGAACTGAAGACAAAATAGCAGACAAGGACGCAAAAGACAAACAGAAACAGTAACATAACAGAAATAACATAAACAGCGATCTTCGGCAGAAGCATGCCAAGAGAAACAGAAGATAGTTGTAGGGGAAAGTAAAATTTTGACGCCTGAAAGAAAGACGAGGAAATAGAAAATAATATATCAAAAAACAAACTGAATATTACAAAAATAAGATTTGATAATAAAGTTGTTGAAGATCCTGGTGATATAGCAAATATTTTTAATTCTTATTTTTCAATGATTGGAGAGAATCTGACAAAAGAAGTACCGCAGTCCGATACGTATTTTGCAAAATTTTTAGGTCAATCCAATCCTTCGATACAATTAATCACGAAATTTTACTTTATAAATTGTCTCATTATGGTATACGAGGGAAGGCCTTGGAGTGGTTCAGGAGTTACCTGCAAAACCGAAAACAATATGTATCTTTGAACGAGCACAGCTCTAGTCCTGAAGTTATTAAATGTGGCGTCCCTCTGGGTAGTATATTAAGACCTTTACTTTTCATCATTTACATAAATGATTTTTGTAGATCATCTGATACACTTTCTTTTATACTTTTTGCCGATGATTCAAATATTTTCTTCTCCCACCAAAATCCAATCACTCTTGTCGATACTGTTAATTATGAATTTAAAAAAGTGACTCAATGGATAAGAGCCAATAAATTATCACTGAATCTTCACAAAACTAATTATATGTTATTCAGTAAGTCTATAGAAGTTTTACGCACAGATATCATCTTTGATGACGTTCACTTAGAGCGTGTATCTCATACAAAGTTTCTCGGTATTACAGTGGACGATAAACTTTCGTGGAAGCCTCATGTTATTAATATCAGTAAAATAATTTCGCGTAATATTGGTATTATTAATAGACTTAAATCTCTTATCCCGTTGTCTTCTTTACTGACGTTGTATTTTTCATTAATATTACCTTATTTAGATTATGGAATCTTAGCATGGGGTAGTGCCCATCAACCTTTATTAGATAGATTATTGTTATTACAAAAAAAGGCACTTCGTATTATTTGTGGCGTTTCTCCATGTTCCCATGCAGATCCATTATTTGTTAGATATAAGATTTTAAAAATCAAAGATTTGTTTTTCTTTCAGCTGGGTCAGTTTATGTTTAATTATAACACAAATGCACTTCCCAGCATTTTTGATTTAATGTTTCCACGAAATCAATCTTTTCATAATTATCCCACCAGGCGATCAAATGAGTTTCATTTACCCCTTCTGAGAACATTATTGGCTCAAAATACATTTATATACACTGGCCCTAGATTTTGGAATTCTTTAAGTTGTGATATAAAAAATTCTCTATCTTTGAATTCGTTTAAGCGTAAGTTGAAAGTTTTTTGTTGAACTCATATTAAGATATATACGATTCATTACTTAGCTGGTCTTTACAGCCTAAGGGTTCATCGTCAATCATTGATTTCATTATTGTGTATTTTTTTACATTATCTTATTTGTATAAACTTTGCTCGGCTGATCGAGCTGAAACACCTCAATTCCCTCTTCTGATCCCGATGTTCAGCGTGTTGGCTTTTCCTTTCATTTCCTTTTTCTTTCTCTCCTTTCTTTCCATTATTCTTTTGCGTTTTATTACTGTCATGGTATACCCTACTGTAAAGTCATGTAATGTCGTTGTGTTTCTACTGTCTTGTTCTCTCCTGTCTTTGTAAAAAAAAAATAAAAGTTTAATGTATTCACAAGAATCCTTTGAGTGGTTCACAATTTAAAAGCATGCTTTTCAGTGAACTTCTCAGTTCTTTCTTTTTTTCCCCTCCAAACATAACTTTGTATTTGTATTTGTTAACCATTATCTACCATGTAAAGTCGAATACATGCCTATGTTATATCTTCCGATTCATTTCGTGTTATGTTTGACGAAAAAGAAAGAAGGAATGAAATAAATGAAATGAAATGAAATGAAATGAGGGACGTATGAACAGGAGTAACATACGGAAAGTCAACTTCTAGACGCTATGGGCAGAATATCATAAATGACAACATTACAAACATCCAGGGGGAAAAAATACTATTAATTCTTGGAAGAGGGGACAAAGTGAACAGGTCAGTATGTAAAAAAAAAAAAAAGCCAAAAGGTTAATTCAGTATTGTAGAGTCATACGATTGCAATAAAAAAGACTTCAGTCTCCTCTTGAAAGAATGGATGGAGCATTTTTTATGTGATGATTCAAAGAATTCCAATAATTTACTTAAAAACTAGTCATGAAAGAAAAGTCATCGTACATGATTTCAAAGTGTCTTCTTCTGAATCATTAGGTATCATTTATTATGTGGTATATGTCAACGCCTGCTGAAGAGGAGACACTGTTTAAAAGAGTGAAACACCGACTAACGCTTAAGTAATGTATGATTATACGTGGTGTATATACTATTGTGAGTTGGGTATTGATTTTGTTTTGGCATGCAAATTTCACAAAAATACCCATACCGAAATTAATCATGAAATCCATATCAAAACACACGCACTCATACAGTCAGTCGAGCTTGTACACATACACATTAACGTCGGTCCAAAGTCATGCTTTTACTGTTGGGCCCATGTTGGCCCGATGGCCGAAATGGCGTCGGAGCGACGTCATAGTGACGTAGGACCAACATACACACTTTCAAGTTGGATTTACATTGGACAAAATGCAGTATTCAAAGTGAAAGTATGGTTGGCATAAAGTTGATTTGGCATTGTGCCGACGTCCTATGTTGGCCCGATGGCCAAAATTACGTCGGAGCGACGTAATATTTCGTACATTGTGCTAACGTACACACTATTAAATTGGATTAGCACCAGTGTGTTATACTGCCCTCTTACGGGCAGTGTTTGAGAAGTATTTTAAATTGTTGTTGTACAACCTTCGCCCCTTTCGGCCGGCAGTTTGTGTTGCGTGAGCATAATAAAGTTTGCTTAAACCGTAACTATTGTGACTGGTTATCCATCTTCGAACGATGTTCATTTAATGGCGTGGTGGCAGCTACATGGGATCAAGTACCCTACTCTTCCCTCATTACCGATGGATTTTATGCATGATATGGCAGCCAGTTGGTCGGCAAAACGTGTCGTGATAGGTAGTTATGGTTTGCTCGCATCTGCTGTAGTCCCATACATAGCCTTTGAATGGCTGTTCCCTGTCCCCTATTGAGGCAACGACCTCGCACCCAGGCCCGAGAGAGAGGCCGCCCCTACCAGTATCCTAACCAGAAGTACAATGTACCAGGTACCTTACAGTGTTTACGATTCTGAGTCAATTCAAATCAAAAGAAATGAAAGCAATGAATGGATGACTGAGGATGATTATGTCGGTCTTGATTATGATGATTTCTGTGACGATTATGATGATGAAAGTGAATATGACAGTTGTGATGAGCCCTTCGGGGACCCTAACCAACCTCGTCCCCATGAGGATAGAGTATTGCATGCTACTCGGTATGATGCTGTCAATCCAAGTTCATGTAGCATTACTCCTCGTTCTGTCCCTATATGTATGAGTAGTCTTAGTGTTAGTGAGTCCAGTCGTTCTAATGTTAGACAGAAAGTTCACAGTTGCCCAATATGTCTCGTGGCCAATCGCCCGAACCAGCATCACATCAGTGATTGCTCATTCCTACCAGAGCATGAAAGAGATATCGTTACATGTGCTTGCCAAGCGGCGTCCATCCTTGGCTACTCTGATTCCCTGTGTCCATATGACAATTATCTGGATGATTATGATGAGCTAGAGTCAGAATGTGATTTCTCAGAAGTTGATGAATGTTTTGATAATCTTCATAACAGTGCTTTGGCTACAGATATTGTCTGCTTGTCTGCTAGGGTATGTGTTGCTGATTCAGACAGTACTAGTCTTGGAGATGCAAAGGATATGTCGGATTTAGACGGGTCAATAGGGTTTCAAGACAATTCTTACTGCTATGATCGTGGCTCATCACAGTCGGATGAGTTCCACTTTCGGGTTGATCGGTCACCACAGTCTCCAGTAGTCAGTCCCTCGGTATTGCCTGAAAAGGCCTGTATGTCTCCCTACACTGATCTTGACCATGGTCAAAAGAGTGTCCAGGTTACTCTTGTCAGCGGTTCTCCACAGAACTTCATTGGCTATTCAGTGTTTAAGAGTCTTGGCGGTGTTTTTACGGACTCTTCTGAGGTTTATCCAGTTGACCATTCTTCACAGTATGCAGTCGTTGGAGGGACATGCCTTACATTTACCAGAGATGGAAAGGCATTTCTCTTTGAAGGGTTAGTTGTTGACTCTCCGGATGTTTTAGTTGAGGCAGGCATTCCGTTCATAGTGTTACACGATATTGCCATCCGTCCCGCGAAGCGCCGCATCACAATTGGTGATGGACCTTCGTACACCTATGGTCCTGATCCTACACCAGGGACAGATACTCGGCTGTCCCGTACGCCTCCAATGTCTCTCAGCCTTCCCCGTTACAACCCACCTTCATCCATCCCTGACGATGTGACTGAACCTTCACCAGCCAGCAACGGTCACCACCAAGGCATAGGCCTACGCCCATGTTCCCAGGATGCTGAACCTGCACGTCCGTGTCTAGCTCAGTCTGAGCTAGCCATCATTTGCACCCCTGAGATGAATGGCACCATCCCCGATGTCACTGATGATTCCTGTGATGCCCTAGCCACACCTCGTCATCTCTGTGGCTGGCCAGCATGTCAGCCATCTTCAGATGTCAACCAGTGTTCCTTGGACACCTCACCCCCTGATGAGCTTCCTGTGGATGTTCTAAACATCAGTGTTGGTAACACTACCACTCCTCATCGACACAGTGCCCCCCCCCCCCCAGACCATCCTCGCATTATCGAGATCAACGACCCTCCTGGGCGCCCCCAGATGCCTCAAGTGGACCCCGTGCCTTCACCAATGCCTCCACTCCTGGAGGTACATCTCGCTTTCCACGGGGCGAGAAGATTCCTGCATGTCGTCTTCATCTTAACACACCTGTGATGTCTCCAACCTCAGACATTGCTCCTCACCCTCAACCAGGTCACTACACGTGCTTGCATGTAGGACCCCCTCCTGGCCGTCCTCCAGACATTGACTGTTTATCCAGAAGGTGATAACCTCCACTTGTGACCTCGGCTACCGGATGTTTCTGGACTCTGATTTGTGACTTGAATTATGTGCTATATACTACTTCACCTTTATACGTTTTGTTAAATTCATATATCTCTGTATGTAATAGGATAAACGGACTGTTTTCATTGAAATAACAAAGGATTTTTAAGTTTATGGAATATTGTTTTTTTTTTTATCACAATGTATAACGTACGTGTAATTAGTGTTTCGAAGTGAGAAACAAACTTGCGATGTATAAGTTTGTGATCCATTCTGTTTTATGCCCAAGGTAATATTGTAAATTTTAGTTGACAATTATGTTAGTTACATTGGAATTTTTTCTGACAACGAGTGAAGTTTGTGTGAATTGTGTAGTTCTGCATCTTTTGATGTTTTCGACACTCTGAGATTTAAAACTTGTGTTCATTTTTTGTTTGTTTGTTTTTGTGATTGTATGGAATGAATCTATGCATGTATTCCTTTTTTGTTTAAGGATATTACAAACTTGATAATATTCCTGTTATGGTTTTAATGTTTTGCAATGATTCTGATTCAATGTAATGTACAGAAACAGTACATATATATTGTTATTGGATGCAAGTCCATGTTGTGGTGTACATCACGTAAGCAGCCAGGTGACTTGCACATAGCAAGTTGTGCAAATTAGAATTACATGTTTATCTTTTTATTTGTATGTAGCATGCACATGACTGTTTTGATGGCAACTCATTAAGTATAGGGGTGCGTTCGAGCGCTCTAAAGCGAACCAAAGCGAACTGAACTAAAGCGTACCGTACCGTACCATGCCAATTTTGGAGCGTTCGAGCGCTCTGTGGAGAAAGCGTACTCACGAGTTATTTTTAGAAAGGTCACGCTTGTTTGTAGCAAGAATGTCATTCACCCCTGGCGCTTGAACTACTTACAGCTGTCCAGAACAAAGAGAATGATGTTTTTGCATTGTGACGTATGCGCATGATACGCGCATGCTTTACAACGAACTTTTGGTACGCTTTGGAACGCTTTTGGAGCACATCGGGAAGTGGTCCACTTTTGGCTCGGTACAGTACGGTACGGTACACTTTAGGAGCGTTCGAATGCTCCTCTGGCGCGGGTACGGTACGGTACAGTTCGCTTTAGGAGAGCGCTCGAACGCACCCTAAGTCAGCATTTTTATGTTTGTGTTTTTGCCTTTCATTTTGCCCAATGTGTATGATTCTTAGAGTCATTTCCTGTGTCTTATGTCAAATACATGTATGATGCTTGTTTGATTTTTTTTTGTTGCACATGCAAGGGTAGAATACCAGTAACAGGTTTTTTTGATAAAGAAAAGATGAATGTATGTATGATGATAATTTGTAATTATATGAAGTCTGCATGATATGTATGGTAACACATTGTACATAGCACATAGTTTTGATGTACCTCATGTAGCTCATCCTTCCCCTTTTTTTGATATATACGAATCATGTGTCAGGTCATATTGTATGGAGTGACGTCGATGTAGGATTCCGTTTTTGATGCATGTGTACAAAGCAGTTCATATAGTGATACACTTTAAGGACAAAATATGGTTCGGAAGTTTGAGTATGTTTTCAAAAGTATGATACAGGTGTATTTGATCTCTGCTCATTTCTTTTTTACTGAATATATCGTTTTCAGTTGTTGTGTTTGGTATATGCCAAAGGGTTGTACATTTTGTAGTAATAATTCACATGATAAGTCGATGATGACACTAAGGTTTTGATATTGTTACATCAGGTGGATGACTATTCTCAGCGGCTTTCATATACATGTGTGTCTTACTCATACCGATTTGAATACATGTATCAGGTACGACATGTATTATAATGAATACACACCATTGTTGTTTTCCATGCCATATACTGTTTACTTAACCTGTAATGTGTTTATGCTTTAATTTGATTTATCTAGGGATTTTTGTTTCTGTCCTTTTGGGGCCTACAGTTGGTCATCTATTTGGTTCTGACAGCATTGTGTTTCTTTGGGGGACTGTACAGGAAAGACAGCTATGGTGTGGTGTTTATGTACTGTTGTTTCACATTCCATCAGAAGAAAAGTAATTACAGCTGTATGTTATTCATGCACAGTGTTTGATAGTGTTGTAACAAAAGAGTGAATGAGAATGTGGAGATCATGGTACTTATGTACAATAGTAATGTTTCATGTTGTGAGAAAAGGGTAGAATGTGAGTGAGTTAGTATGTATTTGATAGTTGATATTGTGAAATATTTTCTGGTTTTTACAGCGTAAGGTAGTTGATTTTGCAGTTGTATTTAGTGTCATTTTCTATAATTGGTAGAATGTACATGAAGGCATATGTAAAGCATAGATTATTGTTACGTTTGTATGCACAGGATTCTGATTGTTGCTCCAATGAGTGGGTATACATGTATGTACTGTATAGCAGTGCTGATTACAGCTAATGTAAAGATAATGTTTTATATTACGGTGTAGTTAGTTGCCAGTCAGTTCATACACGCTTTTGGAGACATTGTGTCTGTATTATATCGGGATAATGTTTGTGTTAATGGTAACAAATCATTGAGTGTTCGTAATGTGGTCTACCTATCCATGCAATTAGTCGGAAGTTTGACTGGCTTAATTCCACACACATTCCTGGCAGATTGAATGTGCATGATTATTCGAATGCCAAGTGTTTTCCTTTCTGATATGTAGAAGAAGACAGAAAGAAGAAAGTGATTGCACCAGTGTGTTATACTGCTCTCTTACGGGCAGTGTTTGAGAAGTATGTTAAATTGTTGTTGTACAACCTTCGCCCCTTTCGGCCGGCAGTTTGTGTTGCGTGAGCATAATAAAGTTTGCTTAAACCGTAACTATTGTGACTGGTTATCACATCTTCGAACGATGTTCATTTAATGACGTAGCATTGGACAAATGCAGTATTCAAAGTGGAAATGTGGTCGATATGATGTTGCTATAGGACATTGGGCAAACGTACGTCCAACGTCAGACTTTCATTGTTGGACCAGTGGTGGCCCGACGACCAAAATGACGTTGAGCCAACTTGTTGGGCTAACATACAGACATGACGTTTGACCAACAGTGGGCCAACGCAGCATTCAAAGTGGTAATATGGTTGGTATTACGTCGGTCTGACATTGAACCAACTTTGTTCCAAAGTCAGGCTTTCACTGTTGGGGCAATGTTGACCCAATGGCCAAAATGACGTCGAAGCAACCTAAATATTTCGAACGTTGTTCCAACAAACACATTTTAAAGTTGGATTAACATTTGGCAGTTGCGGTATTCAAAGTGGATATGTGGTTGATATGATGCTGATTTGACATTGTGCCATCGTCAGACTTTCACTGTTAAACCGACGACCAAAATGACGTTGAACCAACGTCATATTCTGATGTTTGCTAACATACACGCATGACGTTTTACCAACATTGGGACAACGTAGCATTCAAAGTGGTGTCATGGTTGGTATAATGTCAGTCTGACATTGAACCAACGTCGGTTCAATGTCAGGCTTTCACTGGTGGGCCAATGTTGGCCCGATGGCCAAAATGACGTCTGAGCGACGTCATATTTCTAACGTTGGGCCAACATACACACATTCAAGTTGAATTAGCATTGGACAAACGCAGTATTTAGAGTGGAAATATGATTGACGTAATGTTGATTTGACATGGTGCAACGTCCGACTTTCCCTGTTTTACCAGTGTTGGCCCGACGACCTAAAAGACGTTGAGCCAATGTCTTATTCTGATGTTGTGCCAACATTCACGCATGACATTTTACCTACATTGGGCCAACGCAGTATTCAAATTGGTAAAATGGTTGGTATTATGTCGGTCTGACATTGAACCAACGTCAGTCCAACGTCAAGCTTTCATTGTTTGGCCAATATTTGCTCGGTGGCCAAAATGACGTCAGCGCGACGTCAAATTTCTTAATGTTGTGCCAACATACACACTTGTAAGTTGGATAAACATTGGACAAATGCTGCCCTTTTGGTAGATATGATGTTGGTTTGACATTGTACCAACGTCAATCCAACGTCAGACTTTCACTGTTGGACCAGGGGTGGTCTGACGACTAAAATGACGTTGAGCCAACGTCATATTCTGATGTTGTGCCAACATATACGCATGACGTTTGCCAACAGGATTTCCCTGTGGCCCGATGCCTTAGATTAGTTACAAAAGTAAGACAATGGGCCAATATTGTTCCAACGTAAGCATTACGACTGCGACCATGCCGACCATCGCCAATGTTGGCCAACGTAGGATAGCCAACCAATATCCATTGGCATCAATGACAAAAGTGAGACAGGTGGTCCAACGTTGTGCCGACGTTATCTCACCAGCTGTGCGAAAAAAAAAAAAAAAATTGCCAACGTTGGCCCAACGCAGGTTTGCCAAATAATTTCCACCTTCCTTCGGGAACGAAAGTTAAACAATGGTCCAAAATTGTACCAACGTTAGATTACCGACTGCGACTGTGCCCACCATTGCCAACGTTGCCCCAACTTACGATTACCAACCAATATCCATCTTGCACCACCGACAAGGTAAGACGGTGGCCCAAGGTTGCGCCAACGTTAGCTTACAAACTGCAACCGTACCAACCATCGCCAACTTTCGCCCAAAGTAGGATACTCAACAATATCCACCGACCGCAAATGGAGACCATAAAGACATTGGCCCAACGTTAAGCCAACGTCATCTCACCGACCGCGACCGTGGCGACCATTGCTGACGTTGGCCCAACGGAGAATTGTTATCTGGGCACATACACTTTTTTTTTTGACCTTCAACATCCCGGATGTCCTTTTGTGTGGAGGTGGTTCGTTTAATATTGTTGTATTTTACTTATTAATGTTTTTGTATGTAGTTTGCGTGCAAGGGCACTTAACGTTTTGCCTTTAAATCAAACATAATTAAAGCACATAAAAACGTATTTCACATCGCTTTGGCACCGTACGTGTGCTTTCTAAAAATGAAAATAATGAGGTTAATTGTTACTGAATTTGGCAGCCCAGAGTCTGAAGTACATTCGCTTTACAAAGTACGTGTATATAGATAAAAATCACAGTGCTTGATAAATGATAAGGTGTTCACAATAAACATATTTAGAAACTATAGACATAAAATCTTGCATAATTATATCAATCTATATCAACAAAGAAACAAGCATATACAGTAAAAGAACAGAACAAAATCGATACTACCACTTTTCTTTACAATACTGGATTATGAGTATAAAAAAACCCCATTAATCTGAAAAAAAAATACATATGCAGGGTTGTGAAAAAGGCGGAGACGCTATTACACAACAAATATAAAACTCTTTACCAACCATCCAGCAAAAATAGCCAAAATTTTGGAAACAATCAATCAAATTATTTAACACGAAAAACATCTGACATGATAATATATTTCATCAAATATTACATTTTCATTTTACTATATTATATCATATCAAAGATAACCTTAACAAACATCAAATACACTATATTACAATCACACTTCATTACTTTCAACATATTCCCAAAAATACTTTTGACAAAATTTGTCAACATATGATTATACAATAAATTAAAAATTGCATTTTCATTTATGCTCATAATTTACTTGTATATACCAAGATGTCAATGCACCTCAGTCATAAAAACAAAAGAAATGTACCTTAAAATGCAGTCTGATAAAAAGGGTAGAAGGGAGAAGTAAAGCCTAAAAGGCTACAGGACAAGCAAAAGTGACCTTTCATAAATCAGTCACTGGTTTTATGGTTGAAGAGGGAAAGGAATTTAAAAAAAAACATAGGGAGTACAACAAACATGTGTGGAAGAAGATTGGGAACAATATTCTTAGTCTTGCAGCTTTCACATACAAATATTAAACAACTGTAACAAACTGAATAAAATCTCAAGAAAATATTGTTTATTAAGAAGACGAACTACGGACGGAATGGTGGATCTACGATAACGTTCAGTTCTACCAAAAGAAGTGTTCAGGGCATGAGGATTGTGAAGTTGACGTGTGGAGATCTGATTCCGTGAAGGTGGCAAGAAGTCTCTGTGAAGGGGGGGGGGGAATGGAGAAGACCACGTCCGAATGAATGGAAGAGCTGCTCATAACGGGACGTTAAGCGTGGGATTTGAGAGCGTTTTCATATGAGGTGTACTCATTGCCTAGAATGATGCGACAGATCCGTTTCTGTACTCTTTCCAAGGCATTAGCCTGTCCTTTGATTATGCCAGGTGCCCAGAGAGGTGAAGCGTGCTCAAGAAGAGGGTGAATGTAAGATATTAAGATAGTTACCAGGTCAGCCCGGTTCACACTACACCTACGGCAAAGAATGAAGAGTCTCCCCCCACCTTCGATATCATGTCAGTGACTTGCTTGTCCCACTTAAGGTTTGACTGGAGGGAAACACCGAGAATCTTCTGACACGCAGTTTCCTCCAGGGGCACACCATTGATATCCAAGGACACTTGATGGATCTCTATCATCAGAAATATTGTTGTTGTGGGGTAAACCATGTTTTCCGTATCAGTTTGCGCTTTTCAGTGCTTTCGTGATGTTTTTGAGATGGAACCATGACTGCATGAAAGCCTATAATAATCCCTCTCACGACAGATTTGTTTCTGCAAGTGGTTTTGTAGTATGTAATGTCTGGCAAATAATTAGGCCTAAATGTCCAACAACTTGAATAAAAATGCAAGAAAAATATTATATTGAATGGTCATTTCATTTTTTCGTAGGGCATCCAAGAGCGCAAGTTTTTAGTCCTTTAAAATCAGCACAGTGGAGCCAAGATACATAGGCTGATAGGCATCCAAATTTAGCCAATAGTGAATTCGCCATTAACATTCGTTTTAGCCAGATAGCGCATGCACATTCAAGTTTTGTAGCACAATTCAATTGAAGTCTGTGATATATGCACACCGTGAATTGAGTAAGTCGCGCCTACGACATTTGCAATAATATATGTCTTGAGCAAAGGGAGGGACTCTGTCTAACGTAAACTGCTGTCGACTATATGCACTTTGATATACACCAAGTTCGTGGTTTTCGAACGTAGGCTCCTACAAGCTCGCTGGGCAGCAAATGGGTTGGAACACCCATGAAACCCCACGCTACTTCGTCATTGAATTCAACATAAAGGTACGAATAAGCAGGACACGAGGGCAAGAGAGTGGCCGAGTACGTGCAGCATTATATACTCCATATTAAAACTGCAATTATGCGGCTCACAATTAGAAGACAATGCTCACAGACCCTTCAGGTTGGTCCGACACATAGCGGAACAAGAAGTGTCTTACAAACGAGCGCTACGATTTGCTGCGGGGCCAGAGTTGGGCGAAATCTAAGGAAGTAGTGGCCGCACTACAGCCAAGGACGAATCCGGGGTCCAGCACGGTCGGTTCAACAGATGTGGTTGCAGTGTCCGATTGTCCGGCCAGGGAGCTGGAGTGCATTATACCTGTTGGAAAATTCCGCTAGCAAACCAGCGACGCCGAAAAAAAAAATATCGTGGAAAAGCGAACGCAAGGAAGCTTTCCAACTTGGTGAAGCTTTGAGCCAAAGCATTTCATCAAGTGCTTGTTTTACAAAACCAGCAAAGAAGACAAGAAACTAATTTGAGGCGGAAATGTCAGATTCCAAATCGACAGGGCGGTGAGTTGGCTCAGTCGGTAGTGCGTCTGCCTCACGATCCTAAGGACCCGGGTTCGAACCCGAATCTGGACTGAGCAATGTTGTGTGTAATCATACCGTCCCCTCTAGCAAGAGGCAAAACACTCTGTCCCTCTGATAGGATATAAAAAGAGGTCCCATGTTTGAGCGAGTCACAACTCAAGCACGTAAAAGATTCCGCTTCATTCATTCATCGTAAAGAACATGGTGTTAACCTGGTGAAGTGGTCAAGCCTTACATCCAACTGGACCCCATGGAAGACCAGCGTAGCTGAATATGGGATATCCCGCCATCTTCTCAGATGGAAACGAACAAACAAGCAGGTGCGTCCGTCGCAACCAAATGCCTCGGAGTACATGGAGGCATGAGGTGACCATGAGCCCTGCAAAGTCCCCTCAAGTAGTATAGTGATACAGACAAATGAAGACCTGAATATAAGAACGACCCAAGCCAATTTTTGGCCAAAAGAATTCAGTTTGACATGAAAAATTGTAGCTTATGCGTGGACTCATCTTGTGTATAAATGATAAATCCTAATTACCCCCCGAAGTGCCTGAAATAAATGAGTGAAATCTTGTATGAATGTAAGAATGAAGGACTTGGGTCATTCTTACTTTCATATTATAGCGCCCTCTCTCGTCCTTCTCTCATGTCTATAGCAGAATATCATGTATATGAATCAAAGAACGACCCAAGTCCATCACTCATGGCCTCTCCACAACTGATGTAAATGTTAATTGCCATAATAATAATTATAATGTTCTAATTTGTATATATACAATGTTGCTTTCCCATCACAGTTAGATAGAATATTATTGGACAAATAAAAAAGATATGAAGTTTTTTTAAGTGTACTCAAAATGGTCTTCCATGGACTTTGGTCGTTCTTATATTCAGACACTCAAATGCAAGGGAGAGCATTCAGATCGAAGGAATGGTACTGAACGAGGAACAGAGTATATAAGAAAGACTCTGTACTCGTCGGGGTTTCAGGCCCAAATCTGCTTGGTCGCTACTGACTTCCAAGCGCTCGCCTCAACTGGATGGGCTGAGATTCATCACGTATCCGTGGATTCAACATTATTGGATGATCTTTTCGTAGAAGACCAACATACTTACTTTGATATGCCTATTTTATGCACTGGACTAGTACACTGTCACTGCCTAGTAGTTACATGACGGGAAGGCCGAGAATACGCGGAAGCAATCACCTGTGACAGTCGCGGGCTGTACTCGGACTCTGGTCCCCATATCGAAGCAGTTTCGCTTTCCTGTTAGGACGGAGGCGTGGAGACAAGATCGCTGATTGGCTGGGTGGCTGGCTCACTCCTGCCCAGCTGCATCGGGACCGAGCGTTATTTTGGCCGAATACTGTACCGTACTCGTTTTCCCCACGACGCGACGTTTCTCGGATTTGATCATGCGCAGAAGCAAATTTTGCACACGGCACGCTCAAATACGGGCTGCGTCGTGCTTGCGAAATCTCCCTATTATCTTCTATGGCGACGAGGGATGCAATCTCATAATGCTTTGTATCCAGTAGAACAGACGCGCTCTAAAATAATCAACTATAAATATAGATCGTTTTTAGCAGACATACTTGGTGAGCTGAACAATGCTGAAGGGCATGGAAGCGAATCATGAGGTCGACTCACACGCATCACAAACATTCGTCAAAGCATCGAACTATATACCACTCTATGTAGTAGCTCCATAGTCAAAGTGATATGGCTTCCATTTGCCTTCGGCTCCATTTGCAATGAACCTGATTCACTTTAGTTCTTCACGACCGATACGTACATCGGATTCTTCCCTTACGGTCAGTTGGCACTCCTGGTGACCACAGCGCCGTCTAAATCGAACGAACAGCAATTCCATGTAAAAATAGGGCTGCAGAAAGTCACGGAAGGAAGTTTTACATATCCTACTATCTTGGTTTCTTTGATAGTGATAAGTTGCCCAACATGTACGCATTTTCCTATGCACGGGTGTAGCATCAGTGGAACTGCTCATATCGTGAAACCTCTGTATGCGCCTCCACGATATTTGTACCGATATCATCAAGAAGGCGAAGGAATAAATCGTCAGCCAGCAAAACAAGAAACGCAAATTGCTGAGTCGAAGTTTTGAGCTGGATGATCTGATTCTCGAGAAAAACATCGGCCCCATTTCGTACGAGGCAAAAATCGACGTCGGAAGCGTTCGCGTTCAATGGAAGCACCACGTATGATAGACAATCAAAAGTTAAGTTTGGCCTTCACCAATATTCCGTAGATCCACAGATCACATGACATGCTTTCCATGTCTTGTAACATTTCAGGAACACAGCTAGAAGGCGCACATTCAAGCTAATACACAATGCTACTCAAAAGTCCATGTGGCTTTTTCTTGTTTTTTCCTGTTTTGTAGGAAGCTTCCGAGGTACCCGAGAGAAGAAGTCACCTCTTTGTCCAGTATGAGGAGGGAAACCCCGGAGTGTATGCAGATTTTGGGGCCACACTTCTGACCGATAACCAGTCCCATCGCTTGGTGGATGTTGATCCCTCGGGAGTAGCACACAGCATTGGACTGCGGTGAGTTGCCTTTTTAAAGTATTAAAGATAACATCCAGATCCTGGTTGATTTACAAGGATATGAACGATAATAAAGCTTTTTCTTTATCTAAGCTGTCACCATGGGAACCGTATTAAATTGCTTATTGTGAATTTCACATTACAGTGCAGTGTTATCTGCTCACCATGATATAAAGATATAAAGGATAATAAAAAATATCACTACAGAATATTCCATGGATGATAACAATAAGCAGAGCTTATCGTGGAATGAAACTTAAAAATGTAAAATAGTAGTGCCAATGATGATCAAGAAGACGAAGGTCAGGGCCGGGGCAGCCGGGGGCCGGAACGCTTATTTTCTATCAATTTGATTATTATTTTTTTTTTGTTTGGTGAAAATCACCGTTAAGGTCTTTTTTCTTCCCCCTTTCGTTTTTGGTGTTTTTGTTTTTTGCTTGTCAGCTGATGAAAGCCGGAAATGGCATCAGAAATATAAACTGCGCAACTTTTAAAAACGCAGCGCCGGCCCTGAAGGTAGCTAAGCCTCCTAATGTGTATGTTAATGGGATGTGCAGGTATTTGGTTGAGGTGAGAATTCAGCTTTTAACTATTTGTGAGATATTCAAAAAACATTTTAGAATGTCAAGAAGTTTACTATTTGGATGAAAATCGGTTTTGAAATGGCTGAGGTATCAAAAACAAAGTAAATCTAAGCGATCTCAATAAACGATGGGTCCCACCTAATAGTAGGATTGTTGTTGTTTTTTATATCTTAATAGCTATTTAAAAAAAATCATCAAATGAACTTTTTGAATTTTTATGATCTTTCATATTTGCAGAAAGATTTTTCATTATCTCAAAAATCATAAAATGTTGAAAACTCCGAACCCCATCTAAAGTGAACTGCACCATACCTTTAAAGGTCCAGTTTACCTTTGGGAGTAGTGATTTCAAAAAATTTCAAGATATCACATTTGATGCATATGTGTAGGTTTGTTAATATCAAAAGACATCCTACCATATGAAATTTTTGCAATAAAGGCTAAAATATGAGGAGATATCAGTGTTTTTCTCAATAAACCGTAACTGTAGACGGTTTAATCTGGAAACATTTTTTATTATAACTATTGTTCACATTTTGTGCATTTAACAACACTTAACATCGATTATATTTTTACAGTGGTTGTTTCTAGCCCTTACTCTCATTTTAGAACTATTTTGAAGCACTAATGCTGGGTTTTTGTTTTATCTGCAAATGGTAAATTATGCTTTTAATTGATGTGAATATGATGAACATTGCCATATGTCTTGTTGGTGAATTTTGCGTTGTATTCATTTATCATCCATTTTATTGCGCTTTGCTGAGTGAGAATTACATATGTTTCTGAAAACATGCTCGACTTCTTCTTTCAATCTTCGTCTTTTAAGTCACAACGATGAAATTTTCTTCTTCAATGGTGTGAACGTGGAAAGAGTCATCCATGGCTCTCTGGTTGAAGCCATCAGAGACGCCGGACCAAGATTGCTGTTTGTAAGTACACCCCCCCCCCCCCGAACATCTTGCCCGTATCACGTTTACCTTTGCATCGCTTTGTTTTGTTTGCTGGGTGCTTGGTTATCAATTTGAATGAAATAATGATTATCTTAAGCATTAATAGTTATATATTGAATAAAGATTTCTATATTTCTTGATTTTTACAAAACTGTAGCTTAAAAAATTGTGTTTGAGAATGATGATTGAATGTTTCAAGGGATTGAATACAAATTAAAAAAAAAACTTGTGATTGATGCAACGTACCAAACTCGCTGTTTTCCACGGACAGAGTTCCTAGAATGAGTCATCCATGTGCCAAGATAATGATGAATATTTTGATGAGGATCGAGAGAAACATTTCCCAAAACGTCTGTATTCGACGGTGATATATCATTCTCTTGAACATCCCTTGAAACGATGTTTATAATTTGTAGTCAGCAAATATGGACAATTTTTACGTCGATCTACCGAATGTAAAAGAGTCTAAAAGAGAGTCATTAGAATTTAAACATGTTATAATTGCATTGTATTGCACTGTGAAGTTCCATAAAAATCTTATTAGCAAAATATCATATATATATGTATCAGGTATAATTCGTGCAATGTGACATGTCCATTAATCGTGTATTTCCTTATGAATGGTGACAAACTGAAAGGAAGAATACGAATTTAACCCCTTTCGCGAGTGCTAAACAGAAATCTAACTCTTGTATCCGTTAGGATTTGAAATAGTCAAGTATGGTTGAGAAAATTTGAGATTGCCATAATTTTCCTCAAAATTGGTGAAAAAATGAAAGGTTTTGAATCCGAATACGGGTGATGTATAACTATGGCATCATTGAGAGTTAAAGGGGATGGCTAGTAACTGATCAGTGGGAATCAGTGGGAATGCTGGGGGATGATTGTTCCACTCCTTGTGGGATTCGTTTAAGACTACATTATACATCTATTGTTTTGTGAAAATTATTTGCTTCAGAATTGTCTCATGATCAAGTAATATGCAGTTGAATGTTTCCAGGTTAGCTGGCCTGTACAGTGTCGGAGCGATCGTTAACGGACCGTCAACGATCGCCCTGATGTAATCAGAATGTCGAAAAAAAAAAGAGATTTCACTTAAAGTATTTCCTTCTAACTGATAAATGAATGTAAAAGATTCATTTGTTTAGCCTAATTTGTTTGTGCTGTATCCCAATGCATCCTTAAGGTAATTGATTTATTCAGGATTTTTGAATGCTAATTTTATGTGGTGTCTAGAATATCGCACAACTTTACAAGACGCAAGAGCTGCACCAACCAGAATAGGAATCAGCGCTCACGACACACGACAAAACTTCCAATCTATTTGAAGAAAAAAAAAAATCTTCATTTCTACAATAATAATGTTTGTGATTCCCAGAAGAGCTATTCTGCTTTGTAGCCTATGATTTCTTTGTTCCTCCATCACATTATACGGACGACAGGTTATTACTTTTTATATACTCTTCAAGACTGTGCTTTCAAAACGCTTTTATTCTTTTTTTTTTTTAAATTCTAGGGAGGGATACGGATCACGCAAGAGGAGCAGAGCTCCACGGTGGAGAAAGGATACGTGTATGTTCGCCTGGGGGCTGGGGGTAAGGAGAAATACATGCAAGCTGAATTCTAATCAGGTTCTTGGATATGATGTAAAAAGGAAATAAAAAAACCCCAATTTTTCACCTTTGATACCCTCAATCCAAACAGATACCTTTATTACTCTCATGCTTCCCCGATAGCTTTTTCTTCCTTGATTTGCTTAGCCACACTCTTCGCTATTCTCCAACCTTCACGCTATCAGAAATTTCACGATCATACCATTTACAATGATAGTCATAATAGATGAATTGGGTTTGTAATAGATAAATGTATGCTACTTATAACGCCTATTCAAGAGCCTCAGAAAAAGCCTCTTAATTATCAAAAAAAAAAACCTGAAACAATATCAATATATATACGTATATTTATGTGATAAAAACCTACAATGGCATTAGACTAAAAACGCTTTATCCTGGCGAGGAAAGCGCATGATATTGAACAAGACACCAAACAGGTTAGTCATCGCATTCTTCATCAGCGACCAGGGGCCGTATTCTGACAGCTAATTAAGTGTCTGATTAGCACTTAAAGCCCAAAGAAAGTTCTGGTACGCCTGCAAAAGTTGTCAAATTTTGCTCCAAAATGTGAACGTATGCCTAGGAAATGTGCGGAATAACGCTGTAATAACAGGATATTCGATGGGTAACAACGAAAATGGGAAATATTAACCAAAAACGTTCAGTCTCAGAACTTACCCGAACGGGGTCAGGTTAGACTCGGACTCGGGGATAACTCGGCCTCGCTTTGCTTGACGGCGGGATGAGTTGTATTGGTTGTCCCTGTGGATTGTACAGCGTTGTACTGTGCATATGGGAGCGGCCTGTATAAACTACATTGTAGCGTTCTGGCTACTCGCAGTAATGGTCCGAGTTGTTACAACGCGCGCATCAAAAACCTCTTTGGCGCGCATGCAAAATTAGTGTGCTCCTCTCAAGCACCTCTAAAAACAATCAAAGACGCTTGATAAACAACAAGAAAAACTTCAAAGACCGGGCGTCTCAGCAACTGAGGTGATGTGCGTATACTATATAGGCTTGAGGACCGCGCGCTGTCCATTTGTTTTGTACAGGATTAGCACTTAGCACTTTCCTGTCTGCTACATCAAGGCCTCGTTTGGTACCCGTAGTACAGAGTACTGATGAACATGGCGATCACGAACTGTGTGTAAATTGTCTGAAATAGGGTCGAGTTTTCCCTGAGACCGAGTTAGTCTGGAGCCTTCTGGAATAAAAGTCGGTCTACCGACTTTTATTATTTTTCTCAAAATACTCCAAAACGACTCATCATTCCGGCAAACCGCGTCAGCCAGGTACAGGGTAAGTTTCTTTGTAGACTCTTTCGATATATTGCAAGCAAATATGAAATGGTGCCAGACGGGTTCTCAGGCCCTTACCAGAACTTTGTTTTCACTTTAATTACCGAATTGGTTTTCTGAGAGCATGATTAAGTAGGGGATATATTAACTACCATAGCAACAAGCGTTTTGGCGGGAAGGACCTACGCGTTTGCGCGTATCAATGCGCGTGCACCTCTGAGAGGACTTAATCACAGAGTTAATTACGAATCGGTATTCTGAGGGTGTAATTAAGTATGAAAGTTAATGGAAAACTTAATGATACCAAAGAGTGTCATTAACTACTCCGATATCACGCATTACATCGTGTTTTCTCTGCCACAACGATGCTTACCGTCTTCGGTAACCGAGGAGCGGTTGAATCTTGTTATCATGGTATCCGTAGAATTCAGAGAAAAAAAGAAATATAGCCGATCTTCGAGGAATTTTGTCATTTTATGTGAGCAAAGAGGTTGAGATTTTCGCGTGCGTAGGTGAGGGGTTGTAATCAAATACCGGAGTGTGCGCACGGAGCTCTTGGGTTGTAATTACAGGGGGCGTGCAGGAGCGCGCATTGAGGGCATATTTGCGCGTGCAATCATCATTTTGGCTTCTAACAACGCATCTGATTGGATGGAATAACAATTAGATGGAAGGGACCTAAGATAATTGCGCGGGACTTAATCATACCTTAATTACGTCCTCAGAATACCGATTTTGCCCATGATTAAGGGTCTATTAACTTCACGACTTAATCACGAAGTTAATTACAGACTTAATTACGACCTCAGAATACCACCCCAGGATGCGATGTGATGTTAGATTAAACCCCAAAGAAAGTTCTGGTACGCCTGCAAAAGTTGTCAAATTTTGCTCCAAAATGTGAACGTATGCCTAGGAAATGTGCGGAATAACGCTGTAATAACAAGATATTCGATGGGTAACGACGAAAATGGGAAATATTAACCAAAAACGTTCAGTCTCAGAACTTACCCGAACGGGGTCAGGCTAGACTCGGACTCGGGGATAACTCGGCCTCGCTTTGCTTGACGGCGGGATGAGGTGTATTGGTTGTCCCTCTGGATTGTACAGCGTTGTACTATGCATAATGGGAGCGGCCTGTATAAACTACATTGTAGCGTTCTGGCTATGTACTCGCAGTATTGGTCCGAGTTGTTACAACGCGCGCATCAAAAACCTGTTTGGCGCGCATGCAAAATTAGTGTGCGCCTCTCAAGCACCTCTAAAAACAATCAAAGACGCTTGATAAACAACAACAAAAACTTCAAAGACCGCGCGTCTCAGCAACTGAGGTGATGTGCGTATACTAGGGGATATAGGCTTGAGGACCGCGCGCTGTCCATTTGTTTTGTACAGGATTAGCACGCACTTTCCTGTCTGCTCATCAAGGCCTCGTTTGGTACCCGTAGTATAGAGTACTGATGAACATGGCGATCACGAACTGTGTGTAAATTGTCTGAAATAGGGTCGAGTTTTCCCTGAGACCGAGTTAGTCTGAAGCCTTCTGGAATAAAAGTCGGTCTACCGACTTTTATTATTTTTCTCAAAATTCTCCAAAACGACTCATCATTCCGGCAAACCGCGTCAGCCAGGTACAGGGTAAGTTTCTTTGTAGACTCTTTCGATATATTGCAAGCAAATATGAAATGGTGCCAGAGGGGTTCTCAGGCCCTTACCAGAACTTTGTTTTCACTTTAAAATCCGTTTCTGAAGCAGACATAAGGGTATACGTCTGCTCCTGGTCGGACGGATTTCAAAATGTAACCTGCTTGTGATGGAATGCGTCTAGTCTGGTAGTTGCTGTCACAGTGCATGGTAACCGCGCAGTGTGCCTGTGCGCGTTAGGTGTAGCAACGACGCATCCATGGACTGATTCCCTCCATGAAGAGCCAAAGATGAAAGGATGAAATCAGTGTTAAAAAACATAATAAATATGAATCCCTGATAGCTTTTCAATAGACTTACATTTCCAACGTCATGCTCCGATTTACTATCACGAAGATAAACGGTTCAGAGACCCACCTCATCTTGTCTTTCACTGACGCAACCTCACACCTCCGGCCCCCATAGAGACATCCCAGCCAGTAGTTGTGCCTTGTCCGTGATGGAAAACTGTATCAGACTTTCCTGATAGTCAACGGTCTTTCCCGTAGTCAATCAGACTTTTCCTGATAGTCAATCAGACTTTACCTGATAGTCAACCAGCCTTTCCTGGTAGTCACTGATCAAAAATGAACAGAAGTGAATGTGATCAAAACCTAAAATGGCATTAGACTAAAACGCTTTATCCTGGCGGGGACAGCAATATCAATACAGCTGTATCAATATACGTATACACACACACACACACACACACACACACACACACATATATGTATGTATATATATATATATATATTAAACGCCTGATGAGATCCTTGTCATTTGATTGGTTGTCTGACATTGATCATTTGGCCCATTTCACCATGACGTCATCATCCGTGCAATTTTGGATCCGTACGATTTGCTCCATTGCACGCTCGCTGAGAGCCCGGCACACTACGCGTGTAAAACGCTTGCGTTTGCAGTGTGTGTATGCGACAGCGCGCCAGTGTTAAAGGGCTCAGTGAGCACTCTCACGATCTCAGATTCTCTGTTGTTTCTAAATGGATAAAACATCAAATATTGAAAACAAGGATCTATTTTAGGCGTTATATAAAACAAATAGTAAATGTTTTTCATTCTTGCAATGGACAGAATATTTCATTCGGTGAAAGATGAAATGTTTGATCCATTCAACGAGGCGCAGCCGAGTTGAATGGATCATTTTATCTTTCAACTCATGAAATATTTTGTCCATTGCACTCATAAACATTCATTATTTGTATAATATGCGATCAGTTTTCGCTAAAATACGAATATGTTAACAGGGCCCAAACAGTGAAGTGAATAACTTAGAGTACATCTCTTTATGCATTCAAAGGTCAAAATTACCTTCATTGAATAGCTAATCTGATTGATTAGTATAGATACCAAATAATCATAATAGCCATTCAGATTCTACGTGTCATTTATAATAACATGACATTGTTATGTACTACCATAATATGTCACCGTACATCACAAAACCAACAAAAAGTCGCACATGCTGATTTTGTGCGAGGACTGAAGATAGGTGTAACGGGTCACCCAGTCAAACTTGCTGAAAGAGCAAGTCTTCTTCTACATTATGCTAAAGGTTTGGATCATGAAAAGAACAGGGAATTGTGTTTTTAGCAGTTTTTCTTGAACACTTTTTTTTTTGTACAATAGTGTGATTAGATGTGTCTTATAATTTCCTAAACACCCTGTACACACTCTTCACTTTTAACTCTGATAACCTTAGAAAGGATAATGCTACAGCTTTGAAAGTTGGCATTAACCATAGACAGAATTTATTGATAAAGCATGCGTAATTTCTGTTTAATGTAATGATCCCTTCATTGTGTTGCTCCGGTGGTTTACATCATGTTTTTGTCCCATTCATCGCACACCTAGCACGGCTTGATAAAGATTAAGCGCTTGAATAGACCCTGTAATTCAAAGGCTCTTTTCTCAGTTCACACTTTTCCAGAGTGTGTCCTTTTTTTCCGCCAATTATTTAGATAGGTTAGGAGAGTCCATTTGAATTGAGTTATACATCATTTTAAAGCTTAAAGTTTGATCTTTCAGAATCTTCTCTTAACTAAAAATCCACGTTTGGCGACTATTTGTTGGTTTTGTGCAATGATGCAGGGTCATATATGTAATTCTGACACTACTCTACCCTTACATCGTGGTTGTGATTCAATCTCGACAGTAGTTTCGTTTTGTCTTATTTTCACATGAATATTCATTTTTGGTCATTTTCAATTTACGACCTCCATAATGTTTCAAACTCATGTTTCCCTTGAAACCTGCAATCCCTTCAAACATAACTTTTGTAGATTTCTATGTTTCTCTTTCTCTCTCTCTTTCTCTCTCTATACTTTTCCATCTCTGATATTGTATAATGGACGTTTATGTATTTTTCTATTATACTGCATAATTATGTGAGATATGTTTTGTGCATGATTGTTTTTTCGTTACACGAAGCATAGTTTATATTTTGAGATATATAAGAATAAACTAAACTGAAACTGAAAAATGACCAAATGATCAAAAAGAGTTCCGTACCTATCTGGCATACGCAGTAATGGCGCACTCAATACATTGGTTAAACAGATGGATCAGAGTAGCGGAATAACGAAACTGGGCGAAAAATACCGACAGTACCATCTGGCGTATGCCAGATTGGTCTCGCTTCAAACTCTTCAGAAACTGGTTTCTAAATGCAGAGCTCTAACAGACGCCTTGAGAGATTGAGGGAATACAGATGTAGACCTGAAAAACTGAAAAATAATGCAATGCCTTATTTTGTGAGAACGATCAATGCATGATTGATGTGAATCAATAACAAAGGTTCTTATGATCATTAAACTCATACCAGATATTTTATAACTGAGATGCCGGTTATGAATAAGTTTTAATATGGGTGCGGTCCGGCAAGGTCAACAGTTTAACCTTTATGAATTTTCTCTTATAAGCACTGCACACAAAGTATTGCGGTGTACTTTTCCTCTCCATCTCTCTCTCTCTCTCTCTCTCTCTCTCCTCTCACTCCTATCTCTTCCTCTTTCTCCTTCCTTCTCTCTCCCCTCTCTCTTTCTTGCTTTCCCACCCCTCTCCTCTCCCCTCTTTCCGTACCGCCTGTAACATTGTGAGACTCTTTGATAGAGAATACTTACAATACCTGGAAGGTTTACAGCAATGTAATATTTTTTGTTATGTTGAGAATGACTAATACATAACTATTTTTGTAATGTTATAATATGTATACATTTTAATTGGAAATGTTTTCTTTTCTCTCTTTTCACTTTCCCCGGCAGCCACAGTTTTTTTTAGCAATGTTCTACGAATATTAATTTACTTGGAAAACACACAACTCTGTCTCTTCCTCCCTCTCTTTCCTTCTCTCTCCACTCTCTCTTTATTGCTTTCACACCCCTCTCCCCTCCCTTCTTTCCGTACCGCCTGTAACATTGTGAGACTCTTTGATAGAGAATACTTAGAATACCTGGAAGATTTACAGCAATGCAATATTTTTGTTATGTTGAAAATTACTAATACATAACACTATTTTTTGTAATTTTACAATAATATATATACATACATTTTTATTTGCTGATGTTTTCTTTTATCTTCTTTCATTTCCCCCGGCAGCCATAATTTTCTTTTTGCTTAGTAATGTCCTATGAATATTAGTTTACTTGGAAAACATACAACCTTTCCACAGGCTTGCGCATCTATTTTTTTTTCCTGTTTTCATTGGTAACAATTGATAATTTAAATTTGTTTATTTGATGCTGTTTTTAATCCCCGGAGATATATCATGAGAGTATTTGAGAGTATATTATATTCATTAGGCATATTTTTATAATACCACACCACATCAGATTATTCTATGATACAGCATTCATATTTTTTGTTGTACTCCCATCAATATTTGTCAACATTCACTACATTGTGCACTTGACTGTTTGCAAAGATTATATGACCAAAATGCAGTTTAAGTGTGACGAATGTGCATATATAATCAGTAATGCCGTGTGGTGAGAGAATGAGAATTTGTACGTGTCTGTATGTGTTTATGTGTTTGTATGTAAGTGAGTCAATTACTGGATGTGATGAAGAGATGATTGTGTGTATGTGTTAGTGAGTGTACCCATGTTTGCGCGTGGTGTAAGTGCGTGCTTGTGTGTTTGTGAGAGAGAGGGAGGGAGAAGATGTGAATAGAATGTGAGGAAAGGAAGTAACTGGGTCCCTTTTATTCTGTTTATGTTTATTCGTCACGTACAGTGTGTTGAATGTAGTTAATGTAATAAATTTCATAATGAATAATGTTGTAAATGATGTCAATTGTTGTTTCTTAAAAGTGATGAATAATTTGAAAATTTTATATAAATACTTTCTTTTTTAATCATATTTGTAATGTAGCAGGTAGTAGTATGTCTTTGTGAACAAATGTGACCCTGCACCACAAAACAAACAAAAAGTCGCCAGACATGAATTTTTAGTTCAGACCATACTCTGAAAGAGCAGACTTTAAGCTTTAAAATGATGTATAACTCAAATCAAATGGACTCTCCTAACCTATCTAAATATTGGAAAGAAAGCACAAACTAAGGAAAAGTGTGAACTGAGAAAAGAGGCTTTGAAGTACAGTTGTCTATTCAAGCCGCGCTGGCTGTGCGATGAATGAGAAAAAACAGGAATTAAATCGCCAGGGTAACAGCAATGAAGGGACTATTAGATTAAACTGAAATTAAGCATGCCTCACAAACGTATTGTGTCCATAATTAATGACAACTTTCAAAACAGTAGCACTATCCTTTCAAAAGTTATTAGACATTAGAGTTGAAAGTGAAAAATGTGTACAAGGTTTTTCAGAAATGAAAACGGGACTCTAAAGACACACCTAATGATACTATTCTACCAAAAATGTTCAGAATAAACTGCTAAAAAACACACTTTCCCGCCCGTTTTATGATACCAAATTTTAGCATAATGTAAAAGAAGACCTGTTCTTTCAGAAAGTATGAAAAAGTCAAGATCGGCTAGGTTGACCCATTTCACTTCTTTTCAGTCCTCACGCAAAATCAGTGTGTGCGACTTTATGTTCGTTTTGTGGTGCACGGTCACAAATAATGTTGCAATTCAGCCTTTTTGGCTGCGAGAACATTTTATTTAATAAACCATACCATACCAAAAATATGTATTCCGTTAAGAAAATATATGAAAAAAACACGATGATATATGACACATATCCGTGTTCGTTTTAAAGCTACTCCCTATTATCTATCGTTGTCATAGTGACTCAGCTATGCAGATCACGGGGGGGGGGGGGAGTATTATTTTCTTAGATTAAATTTTGCAGAGCGCAGAAAATGTAAACAAAGCTATAAAAAATACACTACAAAATATTAATATACCATGTGTAATTTTTTAAACCAGGACCACTTTAGGACATTTGTCATGACGTTATCTAAAGATGATTTTAATTATCCCGCGCTTCCCATGTCAGATTTATTATCCACTTGACAGCAAACAACGTGCCAAAGATTGAGTTCCACAAGGTGGGGCTGATAGAGGTTCAAGGCTTAGGAGTGAAAGTCGAACTGTTTGTCCTCCCGGTTGGTGAGAGCTTCCCAGAAATCAACACCACCTACGAGTTGACCGGGTCGGCTGAAATCGAGCTAAGCTTAACTGCGTCAGAAATGAACTTAGCTATCACCTCCGACCGTTCTTACTTCACAAGGAATAACAGTAAGTAGGCCTACAGAATTATTTTGGACCATATTCAACTTTGTTCATGTGTTCATAACAATGCATATTGATGTTATCAAATTATGAATTTGAGGTTCGAAGAGAAGAGAAAAACTGAAATTAGGAAAGGTTAGGAGATCCGAAATCCAGTTCATGTCATTCTACTAGCGTTCCATCATGGTTTTCTTATGTCAAATCTAGGTAGAAATGTGATTTATTATAAAGATTATTTTGAGGATATGTTTCGATTCCTGCGTGGTCTACGCTGCTCATCCACTTTAATTCTCGGTATCGCCAATACCTGTCATGCGGGTAGCAGCGTTTTATATGCATTATGGGATAGCTCAGGGGACAGATTTAACTATTAATGCACATCTATCATGTACTGGTATATTCCGTCTTTATCCAGTGGTATTTCTGTTGAAGATTTGTTTTCTTTCCAACATGTGACCAGGACATTGAAATGTAGCTGTAATAAACCATGACTCCTAGTGACCGCAAATCAGTAAAATATTGCAATTTTGAACTCTTTCTTACTTGAATTCTACCCGAAGAAAAAATAGCAACGAAAGAAAACAGGCGAAAATTGCATTGAAAGACACGCGCAAACCCCACCGGAAGTGACAATGCTCCTAAGAAATCCCACAGTGCACAAGTGACTGGGCTCTTCAGCGCCCGCAGAACTTTTTAGCGCATTGGCGATACCGAGAATATTATTATTCCTTATATTTGCTGTTTGAACTTTGTTGCTGAATACGTTAAAACTGTGTATTACTCCAGTTTTTTTTTCTTTAAAATCTACACTGAAAAAAAAAAACCAAAAAAATAAATGTAAGCAAAACTAAAAACTCATTTTTTCTCTTACATTGAGGATTACATAACTGCAATCATTACATACAGGAGAATCGTGTTTCTTTTCTAGTATATCCTTGTTAGTTTGTTTGTAATTTCTCATGTTTTGTAGGATCTACGCGCTTTACATGTAGGAACGATTATTCATGATTATCAAACAACCATAAAATAGACAAAAGACAAAAGAAAAATAAAGGACAAGCAAAACAGAAAAGGGAACAATTCAGCAAAATCAATGGTATGCTTGCTTTTATGCCCGTTTCATAAAAGATCATTAAAGTTATTCCAAATTGAATGAATAAAGGAGGGTATTTAATCCCTAAAGACGAATCTTAAAGTTCAAACGTGTTCATCAGCAGTGATTTCTCAAATATTCTGCAAATTATCGAAAATGTTTTATACGTGTTAATTTGAATGACCGGTAGAAAATATACCCAAAGTATAGTTTAGTGCTGATGACCATTACGAAGAATTTACAATATTGACCATAAAACCCTGCATAAATGAGAATGCACTCTATGTGTTTTAAGTTCTATCCTCACAATTCATATCTCAACTGTCTACTTTATCGACAGACACCTTGTGTATGTACACCTACAGGCCATCCAGCCCTGACTACACAGATGTTGTAGCCATAGCAACGAATGTCACTAACCCACGCTCTGCGCAATATTGCATGTCTGGCAGTACAACGGGGCCAATTGATACTGAGGTATATTTGATTCTCATCTGATTCATAGGTATATTCCATTATATCTGCCTACCAACTATACACTTTGAGTCAGAAATGTAATTCATCTTTTGTTTAGAATGGTAATGCACAAAAATATCCAAAGTGATACTTTTACCGAAATAATGATGGGAGATAGGGGGGGGGGGGGGAAGGAGGAGAATAAACCTCACTATAAAAGTGATGTGGATTGAATGAATTGCAGAAATATTCGTAGAATACGTCAGTGGAAAGGAACGAATGTCACTGAAAATGTACGATAAAGTTTCGACACCGCTATGTAATTGCTGGATTAGATGACTACATAAAAAAAAAAAAAAAAAAAAAATCGACAGGTCGCTTTCGACACCGCCATGTAATTGCTGGATTAGATGACTACACAAAAATTCGACAGGTCGCTTTGGTACATCGTTAAAAAGAAAATAGTATATAGCATATGGAGAGAATCAGCCTTTTAAAGCATAATAAAGACCTTGGCTTTCAGCTTGCTCTGTCAGAAGGCAGGAGGAACGATATTACCCTCAACACATGTCAGTAACTAGCATGACTAGTGGGAAGAATGGGCACTAAAAAGATGTGCACTTAAAAGATACATTTTGTCGGATTCTCGTTTTCTTTAGACCGTATCCTGTGGCCTCCTGAATTATTGTTGGTATAATTTCGGTACCCAAACAGATCGTTCAATTTTTCTAAAACCTTAACAATGATGCATTCTACTAGCATTATTTTCTGCATTCCCTCAGTTGTAGATTTCCGTTTCAGCACACTCATTACCGTTTGGACTTGTCACACGGTTATAGGTTGTAATCATTTTGTAGCGATATTAGATGAAAGAATTTTGCATAACGTGCCCAAAGTACTTGTCTGAATGAAGTAATGATAACGTCAGGATCCAGTTCATTGATTATTCAAAATGCGTTATTATTACGTCTGCTAATATAGTCTATATTTTGTCATTTTATCGAAATTATAGTTGCTAAATAGGTTCTTTGTTTTATTTTTTTTGTTTGTTCTTTGCTTTTTGTGTTGTGTTATTAGTTGTAGCTAAAAAACAGAATGACATTATACAAATAATGAATGTTTATGAGTGCAATGGACAGAATGACATACAAATAATGAATGTTTGTGAGTGCAATGGACAGAATATTTCATGAGGTGAAAGATGAAATAATCCATTCAACGAGGCGCAGCCGAGTTTGTTTGTTTGTTTGTTTGGTTTATTTTTGCATTTTCTTTCTCCATATACAATTGCAAATGAAAACAGAATGATACAGATAACATACAAATCAATACAAAAAAAAATATCATTTGCGTAACAACATTAGTCTGAAGTGACATATTATGAATCAAAATAACATATTAAGGCATACTGTATCTATTAACAAAGGAGAAATCAATACAGGGGACCGTCATCATAAGCAGAGCTTGACGTGGATGAGGCCCTATCTGAATATGTGATACCAATATAATACAACACTAATTATATATGTACTCATAAAACTCTTAATCTTAATACACGAAACACATTTTGCTAGAGAAAAAAAGAAAAAAAAACAGAAAAAAAACAGAAAAGAAAAATAGTGACTTGGCGCTTTAAAACAAGAAAAAAAAAAAAACCCAGCACGCTGCACCATTGACTACTGCATGGTATAGTAGACTATAAAAGTGTAGGTGTGTGCGAGTGACAGTGCATCGTGTGTGCAGGTGACAGTGCAATGACAGTGCAAGAGAGAATAAAGGCTGTAGCATGCCTATTCTGGGGGTAAGGTATGGGCTTTACTTAATGTATGCAATACATTATCAAAGAAGGGAACGGGAGGGAATGGAAAAAAATCGAAAAAAAAAAACATTTTGCATGGATCAGGGCTGACTGAGACTTAAAGAAAAAAAAAGAAAAAATACATTGATCAAAGACTATTAACTGGAAACATATTTCAATAATAAATACTTTTTTAAATGAGCTTTAAATGAAAAAAAGTGAAGTACACTGCTTTAATTGATCAGGTAGGTTATTCCAAACATCGGGACCGTAATGTCTAATTGATTTCTGAGCTAAGACAGTTTTGGGGTTTACAAGGTGGAAGTCTGTCGAACGGCGAGTTGGATATGTGTGTTTATTCGAATTTAAGTGAAAAATATTATGAAATAAAGAGGGAAGTTGATTTGTTGCGTACTTGTACATAAATATACCTGTTTGTAAAATGTGGATGTCCTGAAGCTTCAAAGTATGCAAACGATGAAATAAAGGATCTGTATAAGATAGATATGTGGAATTAGTAATAATGCGAATAGCACGCTTTTGGAGTAAATACAATACAGTTTAGTAATACTACAATTTCCCCATACAATATTTGAATACGATATATGAGGCAAAATAAAAGAATTATATAAAATAATCAGGGATCGTTCTGATAAGAGATCGTTCAATTTCCAGAGTACGCCAATATTTCTTGACAGGGTCCTTTGTAGACAGGATATATGTTCGTTCCATGTCAAATGAGAATCGATTGTAATGCCTAAAAATCAAATAACCTGTTTTTCGCAAAAAGAAAACCCATCAATTGATATATTGACATTAAGATCCTGTGAGTAGGGTTTTCTAAAATGAACAAGATATGTCTTGTTAACATTCAAAGATAACTTGTTTGATTTAAACCAATTCAATATATTCAATAATTCAGTGTTCAAACGATTAACAAGGGTCCCTATATCATAATCTGATGTAATAATAGATGTATCATCAGCAAAAAGTATAGAATTCAGAGATGGAGAAGAACTTATATCATTTATATAAATGTTAAACAACAGAGGCCCTAAAATGGAGCCTTGAGGCACCCCACATTTAATATCAAGTTTCTGTGATTCATAAGACTGAAAACTAACATACTGTTGACGGTTTTGCAAATAATTTATAAACCAGAGCAGAGCGTGACCTCGGACTCCATACGTATTAAGTTTATATATCAATACTTCATGGTCGATGGTGTCGAATGCTTTCGACAAATCCATGTATATACCTATAACATGCTTCTTATCAGTTGAATGGATCAACATTTCATCTTTCACTGAATGAAATATTCTGTCCATTGCACGAATGAAAAACATTTATTATTTGTTTTATATAACGCCTAAAATAGATCCTTGTCATTTGATGTTTTATTAATTTAGAAACGAGAGAATCTGTGATCACGAGAGTGCTCACAGCGCGCTGTCGCATACACACATTGTAAACGCAAGCGTTTTACACGAGTATAGTGTGCCGGGCTCTCAGCGAGCGTGCAATGGAGCAAATCGTATGGATTCAAAATTGCACGGTAAATGGAGCCACAATTGCACGGATGATGACGTCATAGTGAAATGGGCCGAATGATCAATGTCAAACAACCAATCAAATGACAAGGATCTCTTCAGGCGTTATATAACATAGATTATACTGCCAAATGTTTAATGCATTTCGGATAAACAACACACGGGATTGTGACGTAATTAATTCCATAAAGACAAACTCTATTGGCGTCTAATGCAAAATTCATGCCACTGGTATACATGATTGTAGTTACAAAGCATGAGCATGCTGATGTTTGATATGTGGAAATCTGTGTCACATAATGTTTTTTTATTTCGAACTCATATTCTATAGAGTTTCTCTTTATATCATGTTTGTAAAAACGGGAATAACAGTGAGCAGGTATTATTTGGCATTATGACGGCCTTGGACTTTTAAGCTTCTGTCGTACATGTTGATGCTAGAATTGTTTTGCTCTAAAGTGACAAGCAAAAACTAAGGAGATCCTTCCGTCTACTAAGTTTATAACAGGGCAGATCGCGTCATATTTCGTGTTACATTCCAGTGCTTCCCTAGCGACATGAAAACGAGCTGCAGACCACCACGCTTCATCCTGCCGAACGACAAGCTGTTCCGTTTGGAGATTGACGAAAGAGGGCGGCAGTCAATTACTCCTCTCGAAAACACAGGTAACTCGAGAGAGCAATCATAGGGCTCACACCTGTTAATATAATGGAATGTCCCTAACCGCATCACATTGTCGTAGAAATGATACTTAAATGAATGAAGAAAAAAATTCTAAAAAATCAGAAATGCAGTTTGGCAAAAAAAAAAAAAAAAATGAATAGCTGCGGATATTGGATATGAATTTTTCTATACCGACTGCATTTTGGTTGGAAGATGAAAGCTTTTTTAACGTAATTTGAAGGGCTATATTTGATTGAGAGAATGTACAGAAAATTGTGATTTTTGGAGTGATAAGGATAGTTTGGCTTTACGGACCCTTGGACAGAGTTTGAGTTGAAGAACTCCTTTGGAAATTTGATGGAAGAAAAGATATATCTTCCCAGTTATTTTACAAAATATTTTTGATTTTGAATTTTAACACACGTCTCTATGATGAAATTATCTACCAGTTTGAGCCCGATACCAAAGGCTGGCATTGCACTGTCCCGAAATTGACACAAGATGGCCATACGAATATAGAATTTTCAATTTTGTGCAAAGTTAGCCCAAAACTTTTTAAAAAGCCGATCAAAAGCCAAAGCAAGTATGATCTTTTGTTAGCCATCGCATGACCTTCGGGTGTTCTTCTGGTAAACGTCTGAACAAAAGTTCACATCTTCGTGTAGCCTTCTCGTATTTTTGTGGTACCATCACTTTACTTAACCTGATTTAATACCGTAGGCATCATACTCACCACCGCCACCACGTTAAAAAAATGAAAAAGAAAAAAAAAGAAGGGGGAGCCGGTTTATATTTCTGATGCCACTTCCGGGTTTCATCACTTAACAAGAAAAAAAAAAAAAACAGTAGGAAAAATATAACCACTTTTTTTTTCTTTCTAGTACCACTTCCGGGGCGAATAATGTAGGTACTCTGTACATGTAACCTGTGTTTTTACGTTTTCGTGTGCGCGCGCGTCATGGTATGTTTCACGTATAGCTAACCTTTCTTACTTTACATACCATATAAATTTCAGGCTCATTATATATAGCAATTGCAACTTTGCTACGATGAACTACTAATGGACTGATTTTACAGGAGGCCTACTCTATCTGTTTTTTCTTGTTTTTGTTTTTTATCACATTTTGTCCTAACATTTTTCCCGTTTCTTATATTTCTGTCTGTTGTGACTGTTAGATATGAAGCTGAATAGCCATGGATCGCCAGACTATCATGCCATTCTGGATTATCCAGAGTCTTTTGTGATAAACCACCTCAAAAGCGACTGCACGAAGAATTGTACCATCGTCAGATGCACCGATGTCGAGTGCAGTGTCGATTAAAGCGAAACTCTACTGTATACTGTCAATAAGCACCGGATAAACAAGCACGTAGCATGAAATCAAGAAACAAATTGGTTTGCTCTCTTCTCTTCCTGTCTACTTATTAATTTACTGACTTGGAGAACTTTGGTCTGCTCCAAGTATTGTACAGATTAAGCTAAGTTTTGAAGTCAGTACATTTTCAATCCTATTTGTTGTACCATTGTCACGAGAAACTGAAACTGAATTGTATTTAGTGGTGACAGGTGTAAGATCTATTTCTATATTTGTTGTGAAATGTGTTGAATTTCACTTTATTTACTTGCAGAATCATGCAACATTATCATATATAGAATTCGTGAGATCAGTCTGCGTAAGATGTTGAATGTTGTCAACTTCGGCCTAAATGCTGTAAAGTTCGGTATTCGTTGATGAAAATGTCAGATTCAGCAAAATATTCAGGCGATTTTCATAATGTCGCATATCACGTAGTACATAAAACGATGTCTCCATGTTAGATTTGTTTTTTTTTTTTTTTTTCAATTCATTTTGGTCCTTGGCAGAGAACCAATACTCTAAAACCCCAGCCCCCCCCCCCCCAAAAAAAAAAAAATGCACTGGACAAGAATGATGACCTTAAGAACGCATGCCGGGGGAGGGCTCACCATAAGAATGGATGAAAACATGGAAAATGAGTGAGACTCACATATTTCAGAAATACAGCAATGCAATTCCATTACAATACCACCTTCTTAACAAGGCCACCTGTAGTAGAGTTTATGTATGTTATGCATGTTTTCTCCTTTTGTTCTGCTCCTCGCGTTCATTCACACTCATGCATTCCTATATTGTAGCTGCTATCGAATTTGTCATTATCCGTGCTCATTGTGATTGTTACAGATTTTGAAAACATTCTTATTCCTTATCCCAATCAGTTTAAATTTTGAAACTCTGAACCCTGTAGAACCAATTTATAGTTATTCAGGAGGAAAAGTTTGAAAAACCATCCTCTCTGCGAAAAAAAGCATCACATTAAATTTTCACGTGCTATACAACCAATTTTTAACTAACTTGAAACTAATTCTACATATACCTTGTATTCAAAAGTCCCTACATGTATCGAGGAACATCGAATTATATATACTTTTGTCCCTGAAATAAATTGACCAGTGTTGATCGATCCTTGGTCATTACAGTTCCTTTATGCTGCTCAGTGTATCTACAAATCATTATCTTCAAAATTGTATGACGAAACTAAACACATGTACTCGAAGTACGTGCTACTTGCATTTCATTTGAAATTATACTCACCCGACGTCTGGAAGAACTTATCCGACGAACACAAAGAGCACTGTATACGTGGTACTTCACTGTTCTTCGTTAAGGTACATTGGATACAATTCACATTGGATACAGTTCCTTGTGATTATAATGATAGCTGTACATAGCTAAATACTAGTGTCTTCAATTTCAGATTCAAATTCAAATTACTGTATTTTCTTATAAAGTAATACAAAGTAATATGCATAACGCTTACATGAGAACAGAATATTTCGAGGAATTTTGTAACGCATTATAAGGTTCAACAAAACATAGATTATAGTGATATCACTTTTGTATTTCGATGTATATGTTATTGAGGTATACTAATTATGTATATATCTTAAAGTTTTGGTCATTCGTGATTTATAATGGGGAATGTTATCTGATTTGAGAAACAATATTGTATTCTATTCTGCTTATTTCAATGATGATAAAAGGGTAACTGTACGGCCTGTATGTCAGTGTCACACTTGCAAACACATACACTTCACGGTGAGACACAATGCAGCGGCTTCATCTATCAGTCCGACCTCTCCTATCCGGACATGTCGGGACCGGCGCTCATCCGGATAAGGGATATGGGAGACTCAATGTTTGATACACATGGCTGCCTACCCATTGAATATGGAATGCATGTTATTTAGGTGAAAATTTGATGTGAATGACATATGTTAATTATATGTTGGCAATAATACAAGTGTATGTAATTCATGTGAGTTTGTGCAGGATTTTGTTTGAGTTTGGAATCCTCATGTCAATGCATTTGTCAATGTGCGCAAAGAGTGTGACACTAAAGATTGACAGAAAAGGTTTGAGTAGGAATAAATCCTTGGACGACATTTCTTTTTGTTGAGCGTTTACATATTTGAAAAGTAGAGATATTGGCCTTTCCTGTGATGTAATGTGGCATGCTGGAACAGAACGTCTGGATCTTACTGTTAAAGGTAGAATCCAGCGTTGTACAGAGCGAAAATACCGGGTAAAATAAATGAAAAATAAAGTTTGAGTAGGAATAAATCCTTGGACGACATTTCTTTTTGTTATCCGTTTACATATTTGAAAAGTAGAGATATTGGCCTTTCCTGTGATATATTATTTTATGTGGGATGCTGGAGCAAAACTTCTGAATCTTACTGTTTAACTCTTTATGTGCCACGTTCGCACGTCCGACTCAGTCGACGGCGTGCCAACTTCGCATATTCTGCTCAACAAACAAAGCCACCAAAACCGATTGATAAATCGCTAATCCCGTGGTACAATCAGAGCGTTTCTTTCGCTTTTGTTCCTCTCAATCAATCAATCATAGTTTATTTCCAATCGAAATGTATTATCAAATCAAAGTATACATATCATGAAATGACATCGTCTAAACTTTTACAAAAGGTTCATGTAATATACGAAATAAATTATATACATCAACATATGTACAATAATCAGAAGGTACGATGCGTATACATGTATACTTCGCGAGCTTTCAGAAAATAACTTCAATTTTTGGAAAATAGCGATCCACTAAAAAGCTAAGCTTGTAGGACACGGATCGCTAGATAATTGATGAGTAAGCAATATATTATTCAAGTTTGTTTTATTATTTTCTTACAACATTTGCATTGAATGTAGATTACTTAAGTCATTTGTAGAAATATAGCTGTTTTGAGATACGCTGGCTTCGACAATAATAGAAAATAAGAATAGAGTATCAATGCTAATGCCCAGACGGTGTTCATTGAACTGGTGTACCGGGAAAATATGAGAAGGACGACACACTCGCACAGACATTCAGTTACCCACACACATATACGATGCGAGACAGTACAGAGAAGAGAGAAGACAGTGACAATACAAGTCTACGAGGAACAAAAGACAGGAAAGGAAGAGGAAAGAAGAATAAAGAGAGAAGAGAGGTCTGCATACAGAACATGCCAAGTGCTGCGACATCAGGACAGGTGAAATCTCAAGCATAAATTAAAACAATTAATTCAGATTATCTAGAATTATAAGTAGGTAATAAGTGTTTTCTGAATTTGTATTTAAATGTGAGGAATGAGGGTGAATCTTTTAAGCTATTATCTAGATTATTCCAAAGTCTGGGTCCGGTATACAGAAATGTATTTTGGGCATGTGCGGTTCTCATTAACGGAAGATGGAATTCGCCGGATCGTCGCGTAGGATAGTTATGTACATGACTGTTTCGATGAAAAGAGTCGTGAAATACTTTGGGTAAAAAGTTGCTGTTATAATTAAACATGAACTGGCCAAGTTGAAACACATACAAATCTTTTATTTTTAATATCTTATGGTAAAAAAACAAAGGATCTGTATGTTCTCGTGTATTTAGGCTAAAAACAGTTCTGCCCTTATGGAACAAACACAGTGTTACCACAGTGTGTTCACATAGTTGACTATGTGTAAACAATGTGTTAACCATGTGGTCACAGCGTTGTCACAGTGTGGTAGTTGAGATCACATAGTGTACCACATAATTGGCATACCGAACACAGAGTGGCACACATATACCACAGTGTGATATAGTGTTACGACAGTACTGTGTGTTCACATAGTTGACTATGTGTAAACAATGTGCTAACCATGTGGTCACAGCGTTGTCACGGTGTGGGATTTGAGATCACATAGTGTACCACATTATTGGCATACTGAAAACAGAGTGGTACACATATACCACAGTGTGGTATGTATCGAACTATGTGTAAACCCTGTGTTGATAATGCTACCACAGTCTGGTATTTCAGTTTAAGTTGTTTACCAAATAATCCCCACATAGATGACATACTGAACACACTGTGAATCATGTTTGACACAGTGTGGTATATTTTTAACTATGTGTACACTCTGTGTTGATAGTGTTGCCAAACTGTGGGACTTCAGATCATTCATTTACCACATAATCCACACAGACTTGGCATACCGGACACTGTGACTTGTGCTTACCACAGTGTGGTATATATTGAACTATGTGTAAACCCTGTGCTCGGTGTTGTCACTTTGTGGTTTTCAGATCATTCACCTACATCATCTCCACATACTTGGCAGACTGAACACACAGTGTGGTATATATACCCCTGTGTCCATAATGATGTTACACAGTGGGATTTCAGATCATTGATTTAACACAATAATATCCGCATACTAGATGTTTGGGAAAAAACGCTACATTTTTTATTTTGAATAACTAAAAAATAATGAAATTAACTTTCCTCAAATTTACACAGTAGGTAGCCGCTGAATAACGCACAATTTTGTTGGGTGCTGTTTCAAAATATTGCAGGAAATAGCATACAATAAAATTGTATGCCTATATTAGCTACCTACTGTGTAAATTTGTGGAAAGTTATATTTTCATGGGTTTTCAGTTATTCACAATCAAAAGCGTAAACTATCTTTTTAAACATCTAGTACTTTGACACACAATGACTCATGTTTACCACATTGTGGTGTATATTGAACTTTGCTATAGTATTGTCAGTATGGGATTTCAGATCTTGTACTACCACATGGCATGTTAATCTTTATAAAACCAGGCCATTTCTGGTTTTGTGTGTGGGGGGGGGGGGAGCATGGTAGCAGTGTGGTCAAAGGATTCAAGTATTGTAGTTTATTAATAAATGTACATGTATATATCAAATTAAAAGAATATACCTGATCACTACATGTACTCCCCAGAGATTTTTATCAAGTTTGTAAAGCAACTTATCTGGTCTTATTATCCAGTGAGGTGAAGTAATAAACCAATAACTTATAGCTGGACAATATACAACACAATTTAAGTACACAGTAGTTGCAAATGTTCAATATTTACTTATTTTTCTAATTTCAGTTGATACCTTTCAAATTTCAAATACTGGCATGGAACAACAGATTCATTTAATGTGAGAATATCACCTATACATGTCATATATCCAACCTTCAGATGAATAAATCATGCATTAAATGTTGTGTTAATACTGTTTACGGATGCATAACATCAAACACAAGAAATGATATAATACTAGGAGTATCTGTAGTTGTGGAAAGAGAACAAAAAGTGACATGTTATAACTTCCCTGTTTCTCTCATAAATCACATGCTTTCCTATGATTTCACCAGGAGGTATTGCATACAATCTATTGGTCACACGTTTCACTACTCTGATGTGTACAGCATCAGCATGGCTCTCCCTGTCTCTATTCTTTACAAATGGGCCATCATGCTCTACATACTTAATGAGAGCAAAGGCATCACTATCATCTTCCAAAACCACAAAACCATGTACAAATGCCACTTCATTGTCTGTTACTTGTACACAATAATTTCTTCTGGTAGTGTGCCGAGAATATTCAGTAGTATGGATACAAACTGTGTTTACAACTGCTTTCTTGTACACTTTAATTACAGGAAAATGTCACAGGATATTCTTGTGGGTTTTTTTTTTTCTTCTTGACATGCTGTACTACATGACTATCACAGGACAATACCACACAGGAGTACCACACAGTAGTACCAACTGGAATAAAAAACAAACAAAAACAAAGCAAAAACAAAACAAAACGCATATTCCAAAATCTCATTAATGGTGAGTTATGACAATTGATTTAAGCAGTACGTAACCTGTCCTATACTCCTATAGTATTACATATTAAGTGGGAGTGCTGAGGTACAGCATGTAATACTTCATGTGGTCTTTCTGTGGTATTCCTGTGGTATTCCTGTGGTACAGATTTTTGCATAGCTCATGAATATTCATAAAAAGCAATCTAAATTTTAGAAAATTCATATAATACTTCTAAATTTGAAGTATTTATAATGATTATGATTTGAACTATTGTCTAATAATGTTATGTTATACTCAATGTCATAAATGTTGTTATCTATCAGTATTATCTAGTCAGTAACCGTGCCTTCATGCATTACAAAATAATATTGATACACCTGATGACTATGTAGTGACATATGTATTGATACACCTGGGCCCTGTTTCATAAAGCTGTTCGTAAAGTTACGAATGACTTACGAGCGACTGGTGATCAGTTCTTGTGCTGAATTATGGAAATTCTTATAAGTTTAGCACATCAGAACTGATCACCAGTTGCTCGTAAGTTGTTCGTAACTTTACGAACAGCTTTATGAAACAGGGCCCTGATGACTATGTGGTGACTACCACAATGTACTGTGGTGGACTATGTGGTGACTGCCACAGTGTGGTAGACTATGTGATGAATACCATAGTGTGGTGGATTATGTGGTGACTACCACAGTGTAATGGACTATGTGGTTATAACCCTGTGGTCACAGTGTGTGAGACTGTGGTTTAATTCACAGTGTATTTAATATGTGTTTTGGACATGTGGTAACGCTATGTTGCACACTGTGGTGACGCTGTGTTTCACACTGTGGAAAATACACAGTGCTACCAAACGTCCCAAAATCACATATTAAACACATATTAAACACATGTGTTCGACACTGTGTTACACATTGTGTTCCACACTGTGTTCGACACTGTGTGCCACACTGTGTTGCACACTGTGTTACATAGTGTGGTAAAACTGTGTTCTTTCCTTAAGGGATGAGCGCTTTCTTTTGCAATAAAAAGAGTTTATCAAGTAACATCTGATATGAATTACCCCAAGCAAGAATCCCGTAGTTTAGATAAGGTAGTATCAAACTAGAGTAAAGAGTTAATAATGCATATGAAGGAAGAAAATATTTTAATCTGTTCATTACGCCAATGTTTCATGAAATTGTTTTACATATGCTATCAATATGATTCCTCCATGAAAGCTTGTTATCAACGCAAAAACCAAGAAATTTAAAAGTAGAAACTTCTTCTAGGGGAGTAGTATCAAATGATATATTGCCCGGGAGGCTATCTAAAGAGTTACTAAAAAGCATAAATTTTGTTTTTTGAATGTTAAGTGACAATTTATTTGCGTATACCCATTGTATGACCTTTTTCAGTTCTTCATTTACTGTTCTTGCTAGGATATTTGGGTCAGGATGGGAAAAGAAAAGGTTAGAGTCATCCGCGAATGATATGAATGATAGTTTCTCCGACGATCTATGAAAATCGTTGATATAAATAATGAATAACAACGGGCCTAGTAAGCTCCCTTGTGGGACACCACATGTTATCGTTTTATTTTGAGAGTCAAAGCCGTTGACATGTACAAATTGAGATCTATTTGATAGGTAACTCGTGAACCACTCCAAGGCCTCTCCACGTATGCCATAATGGGATAATTTGGCGAGAAGTATTCCATGGTTAATCGTGTCAAAGGCCTTGGAGAAGTCCAAGAAGATACCTATCGTGTGTGAAAATGTGTCAAGTGCGTGTGTGACTTTGTCGATGAGGGCGAGTAATGCGTGTGTTGTGCTGTGGTTTTCCCTGAATCCAAATTGAAAATTTGAAAATATGTCGCAGGTTTTAAGAAAACGTACTGTCCGGATGTAAACTAATTTTTCAAGAATCTTGGAGATAGAAGATAATAAAGATACAGGTCTATAATTGTTGACATCATTCTTCTCTCCTTTCTTGAAAATAGGAATTACTTTCGCAATTTTCATGCTATTTGGCACATGGCCAGTTGTAAGCAATGTATTGATAATAATGTATTATGTTCTAAGGGATCCACTATTTGGGGAATTATGTTTTTTTTATCAGGTGGTTATCAATTCCATCGTGGCCAGGACTTTTGCCTTCTCTCAAATTGGCAACAATCCTTGCTATTTCTTCTTTATATGTACGGTCAAAAAATATAGTTTTGGAGTTAGGTGTATCTAAAAAATCACTAAAAGTCTTACTAGAAAGAGGAATATTTTGAGAAAGATTTTGTCCAATTGAAGAGAAGAAGTCATTAACAATTTCAGGCATGCCAGCGGGAATGTTGCTGGAGGCATCGCCCCATCGAACTTCAGTTATATTGGATGAATTGTTAGGTGTATTCATAACATTTTTTTTTTTGATATTTTCCATATGTTTTTAATATCATTTTTATATTTACTTATCTGATTTACGTAAAAATTTTCTTCCGCGTACGTAATAATGTGGTGAGTGTGTTTTTGTATGAAACATATTTTTTTCTTATTTTTTTTTCAGTAGAATTGCATCTGTATTTATAAAATAAATTATTTTTTTCTATTTATAGATCGTAATATGGACTGGGTTATCCACGGGAGTCTTGGAATTTGCTTATATCTATCTTTTATGTTACGCTGCGGAATATGGTTATCGATTTCGGAGGTAATAGTAGATATGAAGTAGTCATAAGACAAGTTGACATCGGTGGTGTTGTATACAAAGGACCAGTCGATTTCTTTGAGGTTGTTTTGGAGACTTGTAATCTTATCTGCATTAATCTTACGTGGCTTGTAATAATTATTTTGTTTATACAGCTTGCATTCTATGTGGTGATTGACTATCAAGCGGTGTTCCAAACTAAATTTCGTGTACATTCTAAGTTTCTGTCACTATTTTTATGTGCAAAAGTCATACCTTTACAGCAATGTAGCAACTGGTAATTCAAAAGGAAAATTGAAAATAGAATTGTCATGCATTGTATATGGAAGCAAAGTTTGGCATTCTTCGTTAACTTTGCTCACTATTATGTCCAGCTTAACAGAAATTTGTAGAAGTTGTACAACTTGGAAAAAAAGAATTCTTTCGCAAATCATGACTACCTTCGTGTTTCAGAATAACGTGGCACACAGGGGGTTTCCACCATGGCACGTAAAGAGTTAAGGGAGAATCCGCGGTGATCACTCTATGATGTATACCCATAACGCAGTTTATACGTATAGGCATTTGTCAATGTGCGTAAAGAGTGCGACACTAAAGATTGACAGAAAAAGTTTGAGTAGGAACAAACCCTTGGACGATATTCATTTTTATAAACCGTCTACATATTTGAAAAGTAGAGATATTGCCCTTTCCTGTGATATATGTGGTATGCTGGAGCAAAACTTCTGGATTTTACTGTTAACGGTAAAATCCAGTGTTGTACAGAGTGAAAATACTGTGTACAAAATAAATGAAATATATATTTTGAGTAGGAACGTATCCTTGGACGACATTTCTTTTTGTTAACCGTTTACATATTGGAAAAGAAGAGATATTGGCCTTTCCTGTGATATATGTAGCATGCTGGAGCAAAACTTCTGAATCTTACTGTTAAAGCGAGAATCCGCAGTGAGCACTTTATGATGTATACTTCTTATAACGCAGTGTATACGTATAGGCATTTGTCAATGTGCGTAAAGAGTGCGACACTAAAGATTGACAAAAAAGTTTCAGTAGGATATAAACCCTTGAACGACATTTGTTTTTATAATAATATAATTATTAGATTGACAAAAACAAATCACGGCGAGATCGCATACGGATAATAGATAGATCCGGATAAAGGGAGGCCGGATAGGAGAGGTCGGACTGTATTTAAAATCACACGATTTAGCATCGGCTGTGCGTCGAATACGTCATTCTGTCAAACTACGCTTTCGCTGCGCAGCGAAGGGGCGGAGCCCCTTATGTAAATAACACAACTTATTTAGGCAAACTGATTTTTCTTTAAGAGAAATTCCTGCACTGCATATATTAAGATTTTGTTTATTTGCGTCTAAGTCGACTTAAAATGATTTGATTTGTGAAATTCTGTAACCTCAAAACAGTCAGTCCGCAGCACGTATGCTAATGAGCCGATCCGGCAGGATTTATTCAGCACTCTCGTTGACGATCTTTGCGTTCGAAAGGTGTCTCGTCGTGCGAGATTTTGCGAGACTTTGGTAGGGCTATGGTTTTCACAGTGTAGCGACTTATACATACATTCGTCATGGCTACAAGTCACGATAAATTGTTCTCCAGACTTTGACCTTTATTTTGATACTAAATTTGCGTATAACATCGGATCTTATCATGACTATATAATCAGTTGAATTTGCGTAAATTTTACCTGCTTTTCACGGAAGATTTTGTCGTCTAAAGTTCTTTTTTGGTTCCTGACCGGATTAAGAAACTGTTGTTTCTGATTTTGGCTTTTTCGTAGAGAGGAAACTTAGATGCTCATCATATATTGGAGTCAAGGAGACGCAAGCATGATTTATACTAGTTTTTCCGTTTTGAAATGTCTGTAGAATCCACTCCTAAGCCGGAAGTATGCTCCAAACAAAGTGTACAGTGGCGCGAAAAAGCTCTCTCATTGGACAGTGTTTGCATTCAGCGCTTGAACTACACGCGTGCCAAGAAACCGCAAGTGGCATGAAACCGTTATGTAGCAGCGTAATGACGTAATGCAAGCGCTGAATGCAAGCGCTGTCCAATGAGAAAGCTTACTCTTGAGATTGCACGGTTTCAAAGTGATCAGCACTGACATCGATGTATATTTCACTGGTTCCTGACCGGATTAAGCAACAAATTGTCAAGATATTTACATGGATACAAAGATTAGGAAATGGACTACCAAATAAAGCATTTTCATTGAGACGCAAGGTGAATTTGGTATTTTTTTGACGTCTTGAACGTGTACTGCACGCATTACTTTTTCATCATTTTTCAAGCTCAAATTACGCTATGATATTTTTCATTTACACTAATTTGAGTAACATGTGACGATAGTTTACATATTTTCCTTGAATTTGATACCAAATTTGTGAACATAAGGTGTATTTTTGTTGCCGAAAGCCCAAGGACAAAATCCCCTTACGCAGCTCATTACGTATGCCAGCCTAGAGCGGGCTTGCATACGAGTTGAATAAATACGAGCGAATTATCGGGTGCTGCGGACTGACTGAAAAGTGAAATGGAATTTACACTGAGTTGATACATCCTGTCTGGTTCGTATCTGCTGAAGATATTTTTCATGTATCATTATCATTTATGAGGCTGCTAAGTTTTTATGCTACGATCAAATAAAAAAACAAACAAACATGAAAATGGATGATACGTTATGTATGCCTAACAAAGAATGACTCATTTATCGCGTGGTAATAGCTTCTCTAACAGGTGGCATCCTCTTGTTCTTTGTGCGCGCATTGCTTTCATTTGCTTATTTTTGTTTTTGAACATTTATTTCCCTATCAGGCAGAGTGCAAAAGAGACCACAAAACACCACAACTAACACAAAAGAGAAATTTAACCTTGATAAATCTTTGTTATTGCTTTAAAGAAAAATGACTAAATCAGTGTTATATGTTAAAAAAAAGTTCTCATAAATCATTATCTTTCAGATAGAAACAATAGCTTAACATTGAAACACAAACTTTGAATAACCATCAATATCTCTTTCTGTATTTCACGTGCTTACCTAGTACACGAAATACTGAAAAAAAAAAATGCTGCGGTGGCAATGGAAGACACTCATCAACTTTACATCAGGCTAACACAGATGATTTTATAACGGATGGTGCAAGAAAGAAAGACGAACAGTCAAAACATTATATATATATATATAATATATATATATATATATATATATATATATATATATATATATATATATACATATTACATATATACACATTCTAAGATTTGAGCTGCTAAAAAAATCAGAACATGCTATTATTTTGATGTATTCAAAATATTTTTGGTACGTAACGACTGCAGTATCATTGAAAAATTTGTTCTTCTCTATGTGGTGATGACCTCCTCGAATAGAAAATGGAATTTTTTTTAATGTTTTTGCATTCATACTTTACAATAATACAAACACATTATGTCCATGTTATGTGTGTGTATACGCATTTCCTAGCACATGCATTTGCACGTACACAATAATGCACAGACATGTACAATATATACTCTTGAGTTCATAACCTCAGTTAATTTAAGACGGATACAACTGTATTTCAGTTACTTCAAATATTTCGATGTCATAAAAAATGAATATGGGCAGACAAGGAAATACAACAACTGAATTACAAAAGAGAAAAAGAAACAAAGAAACTCAAATGAATGGGGGTTTGAATGTCCTTGTTACAAATTCCGGGACAGTTTTACCTTCTATTAGCAAATAAGCTTCCATAGAGTAATTCCACAGAAGAGTGGTATACAGAATGTCAAAAGCCTCGGACATTTTGTAGAAACAGAGAATTTCAAGGAACATAATAATGCAGTCAGTGTAGTAAATGGGTTTGTTTAATGGGGGGGGGGGGGGGGGGAGGGGGAGGAGGGTAGGGACCCTGACCGGTTTAATCAGGTGGGCAGGAAATAAAGAATGATGCATGCCTTAAATTCTCTGTGTTGTAAACCGGACGAACACCGGAAGTATACTAATCACTTTAACAGGAGTTATAAGTTATTATTCTCTTGTCGAAAATTTTGATTGAGGAAAATGAAACCGGAGATTATTAGTGAAGCCACTGTTCGTATGATCTGCAAACCTCAGGGATATTATTGTAACATATGGATACCAGATAAAGTTTTCCACTGAATGCAACGGATATAGTCGTGTCAATCCCAAGTGTGTATGCAATTTACTAGTAGTTAATACACACACTCCAACACACACACACACACACACACACACACACACACACGCACACACACGCACACACATACACACACACAGATTCTCTAGTAATACTACACTAATATCACCTACTGTATGTATTCAAGAACAGTTATTGATAGTATACAACATAGTTCACATTGAATGAAGCGAACGTGACGCTTTATACAGTTATACGTGTATAACAATTATCAACTCCCTCTGCATGTTTATGCACACCGAGTTGCGCGTTCGAGAAACATAAACTTGCACGTTTTTGAACTCATATTAATAAATCGCTCCGGAGTTCCACTAGCACCGCGGCAAAACGATCGACGTAACGAACATGGGCTCAAAGGCATCCAAACATTCCAAGAGACCAAAAGATGAAGTGCCGTCGACTGCTGAAGGGCGATGCTGCCAGAAAGAGCCTGGTGAAAATGTGAGTACATATTCACGGTGCTATAAATTTCTAAAAACTAAAACTTAGGTTGTGATTAGAAGACAGATTCATGTAGAGAGGAACCAATGAGATAGAGGTGCACCATACTGATGCACTCACTCTAAACTCACTATATTTACTGGCTTGTTAGCCTTTTAAATTACGTCGCATTTTCCCCTTGGTATCTTGAGAGTAATCAGTTCATTATAATAAACAGATTTATTCTAATAATGACAAAGTATTTTCTATAGACAGAAATTTAGACAGAAAATGATTGCAAAATCTCTCGTATAATTGATGAAAGAAATAACGGCGAGTAAATTTCGGTTGAATTACAGACTTTTTGAATTTGAAGTTTTTTCTTTTTCTGGAATGTATCACTGCTGTGTTTTAAAGGCATAATTTACCATTTGCAGATGAAACAAAAACCCAGCATTAGTGCTTTAAATAGTTGTAAAATGTGAGTTACGGATAAAAACAACCTCTGTCAAAATTTGAATCCATATAATTGATGTTAAGTGTTGTTAAATACACAAAATGTGAACAATAGTTATAATAAAATTGTTTCCAGACAAAACCGTATACAGTTACGGTTTATTGAGAAAAACCCTGATATCTCCTTATATTTTAGGTTTTATTGCAAATATTTCATATGGTAGGATGTTTTATGATACAACAGACCTACACATATGCATCAAATGTGATATCTTGAACATTTTTGAAATCACTGCTCCCAAAGGTAAACTGGACCTTTAAGTGTGTTATTGTCGAGCCCACCGGAGGTGAGGGGAGACTAAGGGATCGCCTGCGGCGTCTGTCCGTCCGTCGTCCGTCCGTCAGTCGTCTGTCCGTAACGCTAGAAAAACTTCAATAACTCTTTACTCTGGGCTTCAATTGCAATCAAACTTCGAGGGATGAGGGGTCATACAAAGTTTTACATTTTATCATATATGAAGGTCACCACAAGGTCAAAGCTCACAGGCAGGGGTCAATGAACTTTAGGACCCAATGTTAAGTTTTTATGGTGCGTTTCTATTATTGGTCATAACTTTTGATCCATAACTCCATTTGTGACCAAGCTTGGATGGTAGATGTCCCTTGGGGAGTGGATGGTCACCACAAGGTCAAAGGTCACAGGCAGGGGTCAACGAACTTTTAGAGCCCAGTGTTAAGTTTTTATGGCACTTTTCTAGTATAGGTCATAACTTTTGATCCATAGGTCCGTTTGTTGTATACCAAACTTGGATGGTAGATGTCCCTTGGGGAGTGGATGGTCACCACAAGATCAAAGGTCACAGGCAGGGGTCAACGAACTTTTAGAGCCCAATGTTAAGTTTTTATGGCGCGTTTCTAGTATGGGTCATAACTTTTGATCCATAACTCCATTTGTGGCCAAACTTTGATGGTAGATGTCCCTTGGGGAGTGGATGATCACCATAAGGTCAAAGGTCACAAGCAGGGGTCAACAAACTTTTAGAGCCCAATGTTAAGTTTTTATGGCGTGTTTCTATTATGGGTCATAACTTTTGATCCATAACTCCATTTGTGACTAAACTTGGATGGTAGATGTCCCTTGGGGAGTGGATGGTCACCACAAGGTCAATGGTCACAAGCAGGGGTCAACGAACTTTTAGAGCCCAATGTTAAGTTTTTATGGTGCGTTTCTATTATGGGTCATAACTTTCGATCAATAGGTCCGTTTGTTACCAAACTTTGATGGTAGATGTCCCTTGGGGAGTGGATGGTCATCACAAGGTCAAAGGTCACAGGCAGTGGTCAGGGAACTTTAAGGGCTCAATGTTAAATTTTTATGGCATGTTTCTTTTTTGCCATAAATTTTACCCTTTTATATCTCTTTTTATCTGTTATATCTCTTTTTTTTTAATCCGTTATATCCCATTCGCGTACAATTTCTTGCACGCGAATGGGCGAGACACATTATAGCACTTGCCTTGTAAAAATATTGCGAGAAACCTGGGTCCCAACAATTATTATTGCACTACTAAATTTCAGCTCTCTGTTTACTGTTCTTGTGATTGATTCTGAACGTCCGCTAACTCCGCATTATCAGTACAATATTCAGTGAATTTCTATAACAAATTAGAAATCTCAGTCTATCGAGTGTGACTTGCATTTAAAAACAAATCACTTGATCTATAGATCTGTGTAAGCCGATCGAAATTATCCAGGTTCTTGTGTGAGCGTGTGCGTGTGTATGTGTGTGCATTTATTTAATCACTACTTACAATTCCGGAAATTTTGTAAATGGTGGTCATGATCACGTTTGCAACGTTGATCAGTGAGTGATTTTATGCGATACGGCGCCTATCTACTGTGGGATGTATACGGGTGGATTAAGTAGGATAAACTGATAATATTATGACTAATCGAAAGTTGACTTTGTATGTATATTAAAACACAAAATGTCTACGAAAACATAAGAAATAACATCTACATCAACAACAGAACTCACAATTTGTTATTCGCTTCATTTCGGTTCGAATTTTATTTTCATTCTTGTGACCTACAAATCATGATATACATGTATACCGCATTTACTCACGGTGTCCTATATCTACCTTTCAATCGAATGATCCGGGTTCGGGCAGGAATTAGAATCAAAGGAGTCTTAAGCCCCCCGTTTACACTTTCATAGATTGCATCGCGTATCACACATCACATATTGTCATTCTGTGATTATCCGTGTTGTTTCCGGCATGACCATGACGACACCGGGAAGTCATCCGGCATGTCCATGGAAAAAAAAAAATTAAAGTTTTCTTAATTTTCACCCAGAGTTCACAGATGAAAATCAATCCGCATTCTTTCTTGAAGACACCGTGTACTCCGTGTACCATACCTATTCATTCCGGAACATTCCGTTATCGGAACTGTAATTCCGTGTATTCTGCCAATACGAGCTCATAAAGGTCTTGAAATTTGCTCACACCTTCCCCCATCAGTTCAGTCATCAACTTCTCATACTGACCGTAAAGTGTTTCCCTGAGAAGCCAAGCTTTGATCCTCACATTCCATCTCCTAGCTGTTTTCCTGTGTTTTGTTGTAGTTATTGTTGTTTTTTAATTCATGCCATGATGTTGTTGCAGAACGAAAACTTCTACAACGGAGCTTTACCTTAATGGTGTCGACAAGAGTTAGCTTGTGCTGTAGATTTTCTGGTGTGCTTGCCATACTTAGCTCTGAAGACATGTCCTTCGAGAAGGATACATTTTCAAATGATAAAAGTTGATTACCACCCTTTATTAGGATCACTCTTTTTTGAATATCTCAGCCATTTCAAAACTGATTTTCATCAAGCAATTTTTTGAATTCCTCTTGGAATTACATGTTCTTTCATAAAAGCTTTCTCCTACCTAACTGAAAAAAGGGCATTCCAGACGATTTTTATAATTTCACATCAACTGTGGAGAATCTACGCATGCCTTCTTCTTTTGTTCTGCTTCCTGGAGCCCCAACTCCTGCATTCTTATGGTGAGGCTGCCATGTCATCATCCTTGTTCATTGCAATTTGTTATAGATTTTGAAAACATTCTCATTCCTCTTCCAAGTCACTATAAATTCTGCAACTCGGTACTAAGTTTAACTAATTTATAGTTGTTCAAATGTGATAGTCTGAAAATCATCCGGAAGTCTCCTTTAAGTTAGGTCTCAATCAAAAGTATACGATCCATTATAAAGGAGCAATTCCTGTACCTTTCTCAATTCCATAGAATGGAAATCAATCTAAATGACCACTTGAAGGTTCGTTTGAAAAGAAAAAGTAAAATCTTATTATTAGCACAGCAGTGGAAATTTGATCTTATCAGATTAGTGAATTTATGTACGATTGTGAAGTTTTGCTTATTTTCACAAAACAGTTCTAGGACTATATCGAATATACATGTGAAGAGTCTTCTTTTGACAAATATGTACCTTTATATGTAGTGACCAATATATAATTCAAAAGGTATTATTTTGTACTTTATGACAGAGACCGTACTTCAAAATCTTTAAAATATGGACTTATCGGTTTTTGCAAACAAACTCTTCATGTATAAATATGCAAAAGCGTGAGCTGAGAATGCCATAGCCTCACAACTTGCTATTATAGTTTGTAAGAAAAGTGTACAATTTGCAACTTTGTTGATGCTGTTGTTGATGATGTTTGGGCAGTATGCTCCAGTCACCAGTCTCAAATTCGGATCATTAGATCACTATATTGAAATTATCTAGGGAAGAATAAGTTTATGTTCCACATTTTATAGCAGGAAAAAAATGTTTAAGTCAGTTAATTTTTTTAGACGCCATCGAATTAAAATTTTGACGTCTCTTTAGCCAATTGTTGAATCCTTATCACAGCATTATATTGCTCTTTTCGTCTATTACTTTTGTTGTTCTTTTTTCGGTAAAGTTTCTTTCCTTTTTCTATGGAAGACAAGATTATTCTTTGTTCCCCTCGTCGACCTTTTCAAGTCTGAAAAGACGAGAAGGTGAGATACCGTCTTTTCGACACTTCGGTCCGTCAAGGCGAGGAAGCGTGATGTGAAACATTCGGTGCACGTCACGAGACCGACACCCATGAGTCATACAGCCCACGAGTACAGCAGTTCACAAGTCATACAGCCCATTTGTTAGACACTAAGCTTACAAGGCCCACAAGATCGACACATTAAGGCCCGTATTGTATCTGTCGAACTCGTGGGTTGTCTTTACCTGGTGTCGAACTCATGGGCTGTATCACTCGTGAGCTCTATGACTCATTGACTTTTTTTTCATGTCGAACTCGTGGGCTGTATGACTCGTGGGTGTCGGTCTAGTGGGATGACCCCGAAGTCTTGTCTTCTCAACTTCTTGGGCCAGAGAATGCAGGAAGACGAAATCTCATTTCCGTATCTCTCCTTAAATTTCCTTTACAGTATCAACCTATTGGGACCCAAGAGGGCTAGAAATTATCTTTTTTTTTCAGGTGGCACTCGAAAGCATCTGTATCTTCACTGATATTTCTCTCAAACGTTCTGCCCTGTTTCTACATAGACAGCTCCCGAGCTACCCGAGAAAAGAAGTCGCCTCTTCGTCCAGCATGAAGAAGGAAACCCCAGAGTGTATGCAGATTTTGGCGCTACACTTTTGACCAAGAACCAATGCCATCGCTTGGTGGATGTGGACCCCTCGGGAGTAGCACACAGCATCGGACAGCGGTGAGTTTCCTTTTGAAAATAAGATGACAACTTCACTGTATATTACATGATGGAATCAGTTTCCTGTACATGTAGAAAATAAGTCATATACACCATGTTGGATTTAAGATGAGTGTTTAGGTGTTAGACTGAAATGGTGTATGTTTATGGAACATATTTTAATGGATAAAGATACTGTAGGGGCCTATGTATTATGTGAATATTCAATATTATTTTATGAATGGACGTGGGGATGGGAGAGGGTAAACGTTTGGCGGTTTTGGGGGGTATTTTTTGTATTTTAACCAATGTATGGTATTTTTGTTTTGTTTATATAGTTATGTTTGTTAATGTACAATGTATGATGATGTATATTTGATTTTATCGAGCACGGACCAGCTGAAGAACAGCCACTGGCTGAAGCCGGTTTCATGCTAAAATAAGATAAACTGAACTGTACTGGACCCTATTGCACTAACCGCATTAGGACCGAGTAAAACAAGTCTTTTCTGTCACCATTACGACCATGGTGACCGTCTTTTTCTCATATGTTATATAGATGAAACAGCACTGTGCATTTCCTTTTACTGATTTCTGTAATATCTGACATTTTAAATGTCCAATTTCAATTTAGTTATCTTTCAATGAAATGCTAAAAATTAGAAAACTAGGAATATGAATGAGACTGTATCAGAAAAAAAAAATAGCCCCCAGAGGGCAATTACCCCGGCTTAATACCGGTTAGTGATAGGCTTAGGGTTAGAATTTGGAGGATTAGGTTTTGGATTAGGGTTACGGTGAGGGTCAGGAGAAGGGTCGGGGGTAACTGTCCAGTGGGTAATTGAGCGAGAACCGAATGAAATATCAAATAGAATGATACATGTTTACTTCAACAGATGATGAAAATATAAAACTATCTAGAAGATAACTACAATGAGTGGTTATCGTAGTACTGATAATACGTTTAGTGATAATGACCACGATGTTGAAAGTAGTCAGTAGTTGTGATAACAACGGTAATGAATATTATGAATATGAGGCTAACAACCGCTTTAGGTCTCATCTCCTTGCCAACAGTAGTTGGTGCAGGGTACTCTGTATATCCTCACCATCGTTCATTCACTGCGCGTCACAGAATGAGAAAATCTGTGTTGAAAATAGGCTATGATTCCTCTTTCTATATCTTTCTCTTTAAAGTTACAACGATGAAATCTTCTTCTTCAATGGCGTAAAGGTGAAAAACGTCATCCATGAGTCTCTAGTAGAAGCCATCAGAGACGCCGGACCGAGATTGCTGTGTGTTAGTACATTCTTTTCTTTTCTTTTTTATTTTTTGTCGATTGGTTTTTCTTTCGGTAATCATATATTTTTTTGTGGGGGTGTTCGATTAAAATCGGAATGAAATATTATCCGAGCTGAATCGTCGTACATGCTATATGCACCCCGGATCTGATCCGCGGTGATCCGGGGAGAGATCCTTGTTGACGCCTTGGACATCCGTGTATGTCCGTGTAGATCCGGAGACATCCTAGAGGCCAACACGGCAACTTTTGGAGGTCAGGAACATCCGGCGTCATCCGGGGATTGCCGTGTTGGCAGAGCTATCCGGGATGCACCGTGTTTATTCGTGTAGATGTCGTTCTTGTCCGTGGTGTAGACGCCGCGCTCTTCCGGCCTTATCCGTCTAGCTGCCGTGTTGATACCTTGTGTACAGTCATATCAAGGCTCGTCGTCACTCCATCGATCATCGATAGGCGATGAGTTGGCTCAGTCGGCAACGAGTCTGCCTCACAATCCTAAGGGCCCGGGTTCGAACCCGAGTCTGGACTGAGCAATGTTGTGTGTGTACAGCCCCCTTCCCACTTACAGGTAGAGTACGGCGTATCGACGACGGATGCCCATCCCTGCTCATCCGGGAGACATCCCTGAGGATCCCCAGTAAACCCCTGGGCATCCCTAGTAGCCGTAGCGGATACGGCGAAGCCGTGGCCACGCCGCGAAAATTTCAAACATGTTTGAATGTTCATTTCCGGGAGTCTGTTCCCGGTAAGACACACCCGTAGCACAGCCGGCGGACATCCGACGGACATACGCCTACACCCGGCGGCTAATCCGGCGCACACGTGAACAGCCCTGGCAGACACGTGGCATGTGAAGTCGTCGGATCCACCACGGCTCCATGCCGGTTGTGCAGGGATGCGTCACGGATGGGTTCACGGCTGTGACGGGTGTACCAGGTATGGGGTACGTATGCGACGGATAGCGCCGGCTGATTGGCGGATACCACGTATGATCCGACGAGTGCACTGCGGCTTGAGGACAGATTTGGAGGTAGTATAAATAGGAGTGCGCTGGCCCAGAGAAGTCATTCGTATCTCTGCTTTCGACGAGATCACATCGACGTGTACGACAACATAGTCTACAAGAATGCCCAAAGCCAGAGCTTCCAAAAAGTCCACAACTGCTGCTGCGGCTGCTGCGGCTGCTGCTGCTGCTGCTGCCAGAAGTGAGCCGGAAGAACAGCCACTCCAGTCAACGCCTGCTGATGAGGAGCCTGCTGAGGATGTAGAGCCAGCCAGTCCGGTTCATGGACCTCCTTCGCCAGTTTTGGGCCGACCTCCAGACCTGGATCATCCTTGTCTCAGGGCAGCTCTGAAGACCAAGCCAGGAGAAGACATGGCAAGCTGCACCTGCCTCCCGAAGATGGACAGAAGGTGGCTGACTGGTTCGTGGACCACGCTATGTTTTACGACAAGGCCCGGTATGACTACCAGGACACTGCCCTGAAGTCCCGGAAGCTGGAGGAGATAGCTGCCTCTCTGTCTGTTCCCTGCTCTGCCCACGCCTTGAAGACCTGGCTGGATTCCATGCGGACATCGGCTGGCAAGCTTCTGAAGCAAGGCCCTTCTGGGACGGAGAAGGAGTCCTGGGTGATCAAGAACGTTGGGTTCCTCGCCGACCACATCAAGAGGGTGCCCGGCAGACAGGCTGGTCGGATCGTGCGGCAGAAGAGGACCTCCGACTCCAGTTCCAGCGAACAGCGCCAGTCAGGTCCCGAGGAGGAAGAGGAGGAGGAAGAACCTGAGGTGGCCTTCATCGAGGAGCCTGTGGCTGGAGCCTCCAGGGGGAAGGGGAAGAAGCGGAAGACTGCTGGACCTTCTCCTCTGGTTAAGCGACTCGTCGATGCTGCCCTCCTGACCTTCCAAGCTGTGGAACAGAGGACCAAGGTGGAAGAGGCACCCAAGTACTCCCACAGCCTGCGTGTGAAGAACTGGTGCCAGTACCTCATTCACACCGAGGCCATGGAGCTTGAGAAGGATGACTACGAAGACTTCCAATCACAAGTGGTCTCCCTGCTGCACCAGGTAAAGAGGACTGAGCACCAGAGGAAACAACAGCAGCAAAATTAGTTCCAGTATCCACAGCAGCCCACCATGATGCATCCCATGCCCATGCAGCACTAGGGCTATGGGATGGCATATGTGCCTATGCAGCCTCCACCTGCACCTTACAGGATGCCACAGCCAGGGACCTCGCCAGCCAGCCACAGCAGCAGCAGCTGGTGCCTTCAACATTAGGACCTGCAGCGACCGACACCGGCCCTCCATCTATCGGCAGCCTGTTGGCCTCTTTGGACAACATGACTCCAGGGACTCCAGAGACTCCATTCTCCTTCACCAGTCAGAGAGGCCTTACTGCAACATCACAAGCGAGGTCCAGCAGCAGCCTTCACTAGTGAGCAAGTCTTGCTCCAACTGAAACCCCCGGCCCTTTTCAGGGCCACCAAATCCTCCAAACAGAATAAACCAATCATCGCAGTGTGTTGGCAAAAAAAAAGTTCCCTCAAGTTCAAGTTCAAGTTCAAGTTCATATTTATTCGTTTTTTCCACAATATATAACACAAACATAAATCTCACTTTCTTAAGTGACAAAATCAATGCATACAATTGTACAAAGAAAACAACAATAGCACAAAAAAAAAAACTAACAGTATCGATACATTGCAATATAGTTGCTAAGACAACGAAAGTGAAATAGTTTTCAATATAATTATGCACTGTGTGAAAAAAACGGAGGGACCCACTAAAAAGACAGAGCTTGTAGAGTGTGGGCCCCTCGTTATTAGAAGTCCGATGTAAAAATTGAATTGAAAACAGCAAAAAATCCGCACAAAAAGTTCGTCACAAAAACGTTTGGCAGCCCACTAAGAGACAGACGAACAAACAGTTATACATAGAACGACTACAAACAGAGTAATGAACATGCAACAGGACTGGGACAGCAACAAGACTACTTGTAGGAGGAAAAACAAGAAGAAAAAAAAAACTGACATGACGACACAAGAGGAAACAAGACTATAGCGTGATAAAGAGGTAACAAAATAGGCAGGAATATGCAACAAAGATGACGATCCTCGGGGGTTTGAGGAAGAAAGAGAAGAAGAAAAAAGAATATAGAACAAACCCTGCAACTGCGAAGTATAGGTTAACGAAAATCTTATAATCAAGGCTTGAGCAATAGTTACAATAATAAAGAGAACGGCAATGCCGATATTGCGGAAGAGTAACAAAGTAAGCCTATAAACTAATCTGACTCTGCGAGTCGTCATTATAAGATTGTAAAAGACAAGACTTTAATCTCCTTTTAAATGAGTATATAGATGGAGCAGATTTTAAATTATGGTTCAGGGAATTCCAATAATTTGGTCCAGTGTAAATAAGTGTATTCTTTGCTAAAATCGTTCGAAGAAGTGGTAAATGAAACTCGTTAGAGCGTCGGGTGGGGTAATTATGGAAGGATTGATTTTTTTGAAACATAAAATCAAAGATAGGTGGGAGTAAATTGTTATCATACATATACATAAATTGACCTAAGTTAAATAAGAATAATTCGTTGATTTTCAATAGCTTATAACAGTCAAATAATGCATTTGTATGTGAACGTGTAGGAGAATTAGAAATGATACGGAGGGCTTTCTTTTGCAATAATAACACTCTATTCAGCAGTGTCTGATGAGTATTGCCCCAAGCTAAAATTCCATAATTAAGGTAAGGGAGTATCAAAGAGGAGTATAACACCAGTAGGGTCTTTTCAGGAATATAAAATTTCAGTCTATTCATAACACCTATATTGCGAGAAATAATTTTGCAGATATGATCTATATGTATTTTCCAAGAAAGTTTATTATCTACAAAAATACCAAGAAATTTAAAATATGACACACTTTCTAAATTACAATCATTCAGAACTATTTCTGAGTTCAAAGAATCCACAGTATTGCTGAAAAGCATATATTTTGTTTTTTGAACATTCAGAGATAACTTGTTAGCTCTGACCCAGTTGGTCACTTTTTTCAATTCCGTATTTACTTGTTGAACTAGAACATCGATATCGTTATGGGCAAGAAAAACACTGGTATCATCAGCAAAGTGTATAAAAGAAAGTAGCTCTGAAACAGAGGAAAAATCATTGATATAAATAATGAATAACAGCGGCCCTAAGAGACTTCCCTGTGGAACGCCACACTTAACATCTCTTATAACTGAATGATTATCTTTAATTGAAACAAACTGTTTTCTGTTAGCTAAATAACTCTTGAACCACTCCAAGGCCTTCCCACGTATTCCATAGTGCGATAACTTATGGAGCAAAATGTTATGATTAATCGTATCGAAGGCCTTGGAGAAGTCCAAGAATATACTAATTAAATGAGAATGGTTGTCGGTTGCATTAACAACTTTATCAATCAAATGAAGAACTGCATGGATAGTACTGTGTCTCTCTCGAAAACCAAACTGGCAATTTGTGAATATTTTATGCACATTACAAAAATTAATAGTTCTGATGTATATTATTTTTTCTAAAACTTTCGACAATGAAGATAATAAAGAGATTGGACGATAATTACTGACATCCAGATTATTACCTTTCTTAAATATTGGAATTACTTTAGCCAACTTCATTTTATCAGGAAAAATACCATTAGAAATTGACAGATTAAAAATGTGGGCCAAGGGATCTGCAACTGAGGATATAACACCTTTAAGGATACAATTATCTATATCATCATAACCGGAACTTCGTTTGTTTGTTAAAGAGGATACAATGTCGATAATCTCGTGTCTATTTGTTGGAGTTAAAAAAATAGAATTTGGGTTATTCTGGCCTAAAAATTCAGTAAAATTCTGTTCTGCAGCCGGAATACCATGAGCAAGCGTTTCACCTATTTTTGAAAAATAAGAATTAAAAATATTTGCTATATCAACAGGGTCATCAATTGTTTCATCATCCCACTTTATTTCACAAATTTCTGCTTTTTTATTCGGAATATTCATAGCCTGTTTTAAAACTTTCCAGGTATTCTTAATATCAGATTTGTATCTCAACAGCTGCTGAGAATAATACCTTTTCTTTTCCAAACGTAAAATCCTGGTTAATGTGTTTTTATATGATGTATATTTGTTCTTTGTTCGTTCAGTTTTTTCCATTTTGTATTTATAATACAATCGATTTTTTCTGTTTATTGAACGGAGAATTGATTTAGAAATCCATGGTAACCTAGGTGTCTTTTTATAATCCATTTTACTTTTTTGCTTCGGAATAATAACATCCAAAAGAAAATCAAACATTTCCATAAAATTATCAAAAGACTCATTAACATCATCGCTTTCATACACTCGTGACCAATCAGCATTTTCAAGAGCAGCATCAAGACTGGCTAATTTTTCACATGAAATTTTGCGTTTAAATAAAGGAGATGAAGGTTTTGCGTCATTGACTAAGGTTTTCAAAGTAAAGTGGGTCATAATTGGATAATGGTCGGTCACATCTGAAAGAACTATAAAAGATTCGGGAAGGGGTAGGATATTGCAAAACAAATTGTCAATTAAAGTAGCAGAGTGATCCGTGATGCGAGTCGGTTTGGAAATGAGTGGCAGAAAGGATGAAGACAAAAGTGTTTCAAGAAACTCGTTGGGAATATGATCATTTCCAGATTTTAGCAAATCAATATTATAATTACCAAGAAGAAAGCAATCCTTATTTCGAAAAACTGGGTTTTTTAACACGTCTGAAAGATAAGTCACAAAATCTAAAATATTTGAATTTGGAGGTCTGTATATTATGCCCAATAACACATTCCTACATCCTGGGATATAAATTTCTACAAAAAGAGATTCAACGGTGTTATCCATTCTAGAAATGTCGTTATGAACAACACATTTGTAAATACTTGATACGTAAAATGCCACACCGCCTCCACTTCTGTCCGATCTATTACTGACAAACATATTGTATCCGTCAATTGCAAAGGAATCTTCCGTAGTGGAAGTCAACCAGGTTTCGCTAAGTCCAATGACAGAAAGTGATTGGCTAGCATCGGATTCTAATAAAAACTTTAACTCATCGAAATGCTTATTCAAACTTCTTATGTTTAAATGCAACAAAGAAAATGTGTCTTTACAGAAACTAAAGTACATATCTTTACATTGATTTACTGTGACGTAATTACATGACATATTCAAATTTAAATCATTAGTGAAATCATAAGGCAGTTCATTTACCACTGAATTAAGATTATCGGCAACTAAGTTGTCATAAGGAGTTGTTTGAGTAATTGGTGCCTCATCAACTGAGTCGGATTCAGATGTTGTGAGCCTACACAATTCAAAAAAATCATCATTTGGCACGGAATGAAAGGGTGCATTCGAGAGATCAGCCATAACAAAAGACAAGATTGCCTAAAATATAAACCTGCATTAACAGTATAGGTGTAATGGAGAAGTGCCAATGTATTATGCAAAGGGAGAATAACCAGCAGACGGAATGTGACAAAGCGCGGGAAATAATCGATGCACATAGCAATGTGCATGGGTTGCGTAAATACCTGAATAAGTAGAGGATCGTTGCGAAGGAAGAGAACTGGGAATAAAAGAATGCAGGATAAGTTGAGCTAGAAGGGTCAGTAACAATGAGAGAGAAGAACAAGGAACACACAGAACAGGTGAGCGAAGATTCGAGTGTCTCGGTGGGCTTCCGATAAATAATAAAAAGATACACGTACACAAAAAGTTCGGCTGAGCATAATAGAAGAGAGAGAAATGAGTGTATGAAAACTGAAAAAGCCAGATTTATGGCATAGTGACGTAACAAAAGCAATAAAAACATAGCTATAGACAGACAAATGACTGGTATACACATCGGTAGCAAATTTTACTGCGAGTAAAACGGGCAATGGCGCCTTGAAAATCCACATAGGCAATAAAAAAAGAAGACAGGAATACTGGTGGTACAGAAATCTTATCATTACTATATTTCCATAGGATGTGTATCTATGTGCTGCCTGTGTACCCTTTCTATACATAAATCTGGATATCATACATGCTAAATACGAAAGGGTTACATAATTCATGATTCATGCTCTATACACTAGTACATTTCTCATAAGGGAAGACTGCGGATACTCGCGTAAAGGCCTAGAATTCGTACACTCAGATCAGAGGAGTATTAAAAGGTATGGACTATCCTTTAAAAACAAATATTTTCTTTAGAAGGAAAATATAACATAGATGAACATTGATAATCGTCTTTATCAGGGATAAAGAGGTAAAAAATATGATATATGTTTGTCTGTTTTTTTTTTCCGTGCATAATGTTATTTACATTCAAAAACTTTTTTTTTTTTTTTTTCAACATATCCGGGCATCGGGAGATACTCCAGCCACATGGTGGCGCTGTTTATACATGTGTTAAGGGCTCGAAACAATATTTCGAAACTTGCTTTTCTAGCAGATTACAACAAAATTTTCACCTAAAGAGGCAAAATATTGTGATGTATGAGACTGTAATTGATATAGGGATTGCCTCTAAAGACAGAGGTGGTTATTTGGATGAAAAACTGGTGATATAATACACTTATAGATTCACATATCATTCTTGAGCTGTTTTAAGTATAAACCTGGACATTGTATAATCCAATGAAATAGTGTTTCATATATGCATGGTTCACACGTAAATGCATGACCATTAGCCCCAGATCAAACTAAGCGCTCAGCTAATAATCATTCATTCATGTCAAACATTGAGTATGGAACTGAATGGCACCTGAGTAGACCTTAATGGTCGTCTTTATCAAACGGGGGTGGGGGGGGGGGGAGTGGAGTAGGAAGCAATTGAGACGCATTCATTGGCATGCGAACGTGCAATAGCACAAATTGATTTTATGTACCCGAGTTCTAGAAATAGGAAATGAAAAAAAACAAACAAACAACAGATTACAATACCAACACCAATCTCAAGATGGTGTTGTTGATAGTATAAATTATAGACAAACGGTTTGCTTCCGAACTACAGATGAAGAGCCTACTCCCGGGAGAACTAAATCCATACATAGAATGGACCCAGCGCCCCCGGAAGCAAGCCGCTCTATGTCATATAGAACTCATCACGGATTACAAGCTCAAGAAAAAAAAAAAGAACAAGAAAACTAAGTCCGATACAAACAACAGACAAGAGCAGCGCACGGGTAACCACCAAAGCACTGAGCTTTTTACAAAATTAGATATTCATTCACACATACACATGAAATGGGGCAAATATAAATTGTGTAGCGTAACAAGTTGTGGGAGCGAAAGAAAGAAAAAACCAACAGGAGGAGAGAAAATTTCTCCCTCAGGGAAAGTCTGGTTACTCAGGTGAACATACGGTTATCATTCATTAGCTACTCGTCTGTTTGTTTATCTGGACATCGTATACAATACATATGAATATTTCATATTTATAAACAGTATTATCCTACATGAGTCATACCAAAATACGTAAACTTAAAATTGGAATTAGATCGCAGATATGCATTGATCAACATACCTGCATACTCGTCGTACAAAGAGAGTTAGGCACTCCCGATCAAAATCTTTAATTACTTTCGTGTCTGGTACTGAATTTGGGCTGAAAATAAGCAGGTATTGTTCAAACCATTCTCGTTTTGCAGTGACAAATCTGCACACTGTGTTACCATAAAATCTCCTATCCATTCAATAATGCAGTCGTTTATCCAAAACACGATTGAGAAAATTGCCTTTATCTCGGATACACCTTGTGTTTAAAACAAACCCAAATGATATGGGGATATGGTATGATCTTATAGTCGGAACAAGGACATAGAAAAGAAAATATGCATATATACCATAAAATTTCTTATCCATTCAATAATGCAGTCTTTTATCCCAAACACTATTGAAAAAAAAAAACCCTTTATGTCGGATATACCTTGTGTTTAAAACTAACCCAAACGATATGGGGATATGGTAGGATCTTAAAGTCGGAACAAGGACATAGAAAAGAAAATATGAATATATCGCGTACCGTGCCACCAGGGAGGTGGATTCTTCCTACCTCCCTGGTACCACAAAATACCTACAAAACATATCCAAAACCCAAACGACAAGGGTCAATGACGGGAAGAAATACATTTTCCCATCAAAGAGATGGAAAAAAGTTTTGCAAGTAATCCTTTCATCATTACAATGGACCGTTAGATTATGTCTGTATCACCAAAGAATACCCTCGTTTAGGAGGTTCTTTTTTTCAAATAATAGAATTTGCTTGTTTAAGAGGTTCTGCTTGATACCAGGCCAAAAGGGAGAAAAACAAATCTAGCATATTACCCCAAATGATTGTGCTGTCGATGCCAATGAAAATGAAGCCATAGGTACTTTTCTGTCTTAGACGAAATATCATACCAATCATCTACCTGCAAGCATGTATCTGCATTATTCGCATTGCATAACAATAGACACAGCAAGACAGCAAGCAAGATAAGACGTGCTAATATCGGGCCATCTCGCCATTCAACCATATTATTGACATTAAAAAAAAAACCCGGATTACATGATCACGTCAAATAGATTCCTCTTAAAGGATTTTTGTTAGATTCAATTTGTAAATAAAGGGTAATAACTTTATTCTTTTTTAAATTTATAAAAACCCCACACAGACAAGTCACAACATTCAGCGTATAAATAAAATTGTAAATTATCTTTAACATTTGAGATGGGATTTCACTTATTGCATTTCACGTACGATAGTTACGAGAAGACTTAGTAGGCCAAAATGAGCGATGGTCAAGATGTAAAGACATGTAAGCAGCTCTTTGAGGGGTTGTCAGTCCTATCAGTCCCTTCCGTGATTGATACAGCGTGACAGGCTAATTACGCTTCTGGTTATTATAGCAATAGATGCAACGGAAGGATGTTGCCAGCAGCGGAACCATTAATATCGATTGCACTATATCAAAGGCTAACTGTATCCAAAATGTTCCAATTGGGTTGTTTGTGGTGATCAGGAAACAAATTTATCGGAGTTACGTAAAGGGAAACAACTGCGTGCGGGCCTGCATGAAATTATGCGAAGTGGTTATATTGACGTAAGAAAAAAAAAAGAACAAGGAAAATCAGCGATTAGACGTGTAAAAGGTCGCGTTTCGTCTGCTATTTATAACATAACATGGCCTGCAACATTGGTCTGGGCGTCTGGATAGATGTGGAGCATTCCGGGCATTGGAGCTAGGAGTTACGACTTACGTGTACACGATGATCACCGCTTGGTTGTATGTGACATCCAGAAGATGTGCAAAGGCTGCGATCCGATTGTCAAAACATCCCGTTGAAATGATCTCCGATACAACATTAGATAAGGTTAAAGGTCGCGGTTCATTGCCGGCTCTGCCGCTCACATTTTGCATAGCTTCTGGAGAAAGGCAAACTTTCGAACAACGTGAACAGCTTGTAGTAGCGAGAGTAACGATCCGAGAGTATTGAGAGAAGTATCAGATAATCATAGAATTCTAGTGAATTCTTACATTTCACACATTCAGCATCAGAGCATTACGTAAGGTATTTCGTGGACAAGAGTGCGTTGAAACGTATACTGGTAAGCTCACAAATTTATCACCACACTAGGATTTGAAGTGTTGCAAAGCGTTTCTTTGTGATGGTGCTGTTTCAGGCAGAAATCTGGTGGATGAGGTAAGGATTACGCAACTCCTCAAGTCCGCTGCGCACGTAGGACAGTGACCAGGATGTAACAGATTGCGAGGTTTTGAATAAAATGCCGATAATGAGTACAAATTTGAATACGAAGTAAGGCTTGGAATTCTTGGTATTTTAGTTTGTAATAAACAGTCAAATGGAAAATCCGGCATTGCGTTCATGTTTTGGCGTTCCAGTGGTATATCCTAGCGTGGTGAGGTGTTGAAAGGGTAATGACAGAAGCAGAACATGATGGTCATAGCTAGTCAGTCTATTATGTGAGTTTAGGAAATACATAATTTCCAAAAATAATAATCCGTAAGTCTTTTTGCTTCACTTACATTGCTTTAAACGCCGAAATAAGCTTAGTTGAGTAGACACAGGTGTACTGGTAATAAAATGGCTAGATGCAAGACTCATACCGAATATGAGCCGGTCTATGGTGAAGCGGGTTGACCACCGACAGCTCCCTCCGTCATGGGGGCCAGGGATGGGGGTTGTGACTCTTCGTTGGATGCAATGGTAGCGTTGGGTTGGGGCGTGGCTTTCTCGGCGTTGCGGGTGGCTGAATAAAATGGCGCGGGGTTACCTTTTTGATCTCTCCATCTTCCGCCAGCGAAGTGGAAGCGGGTTCCGGCCTGAAATGCGCTCTGCACCTCTGTTTTCCATTTACTCTTTTCCAGTCGATCCATTTTGGTGAGATCATCGATGACATACATGTCATTGCCGGCGAGAAGTCGTCGTTGCTGCGAGACCACATATCTCTTATCCTGATACGAAAGTAGTTTGACCAGGAAATGTCGGGGTTTGCCAGGGAGTTTTGGCCCGTCTCTATGTGCGCGTTCAATCTTAGGATTTTCCATATGAAAATGACTGCACAGAAACTGTTTAGCAACTTCCATAGGATTCTCATTGAGTTGCTCTTTCAGTCCCACAATGCGAAAGTTGTTTTTACGGGAAAATCTTTCCAGCTTGTTTTCAGCCGCGGCGGCTTTTTCCAGCAGAGCTTCATGATTTTGAACTCTGAGTTCCAAATTCCGCATTTTTTTCTCCAGTGGGTCAACTCGCTTCTCCAAGTCGTTGGTTCGAACAGCTTGAAACTCTAACGCTTTTTCGAGATCCTTGAACATGGAGCGAATATCTGCGATTCCCTGTCGGACGAAGGTCTCGAAGTCAGCATGGGAGTCCTCCATTCGCTCTATGTTCTCCGCCGGAGTTCTGGCATGTTCCTTTCGTTGAGCACCGCTTCTTAATTCGTAGCTCATGATTGAACCGCGCGCGTGAAAGATTCTGTATAAAACTCGTGGATTATCAAGAGCGCACAACGCACACGTCCTCACAGATCGATTTCCATTTATGCATGCATAAATCAGTCCCACTTGCTAACGAAAAACCCCCTATACGCACTTTTTCCATTTCAATGACCTTTTCTCTTCAACTTTCTTTTTTTTATTATCTTTGATACCACTCTCAGAATTTTCTTTTCTTTTCGCCTAACAAAAAAAGTCTTTTATTCATTTTTTTTCGGCCATGACAAAATCACTCTTCTTTTTTGCGGGGCCGCACAAAAGTACAAGTGTCTACTTTTTAAAATGATAATAACTAATGAGAAGTACATGACAGCATTAATATGTACAAGTTTTGACAACACACAAGTAATATGTACAATATTCTTACTAGTAATACCTATATACATTTAGGAATTTCTACTTACAATAGCTGTGTACATGACATATAATACAAATATACAAAGCGAAATCCCCAGGTGCAGAGACTAGACCATGTCGCCCTGCCACTCAACACTGCCAGCTTCCGAGTTGAAGTACTCCACCAGGAACAGTCTCTAACTCTTCGCTTGTGTTGTCCCATAATTACCTCTGGGTCCTGGAGCAGCATCTTGCAGTTCTCCTTCATCCTTCCAGGTACCTATGATGCCTTGATGTGTTGCTCCGTCTTCTCCATCTACCTCGTTGTGGGTCTGGGAAGGGAACCGGATTCGCAGCAGGTTATGCATGCAGCAGCAGGCCCGGACGGTGGACTCCACAGTCTTTGGTTTCTGTGGCATAGTTGTCAGGAGACAACGAAATCTGGCTGCCAGGATGTTGAAGGCATTCTCTACCACACGTCTGGCTCTGGAGCATCTGTAGTTGTAGATGCGCTGCTCCATGGTCATGTTGCGTAGAGGCAATGGCTTCATCAACCAGCTGCGAAGAGGAAAAGCGTCATCCCCCAACAGGAAGTACGTCAGGCAGTTGGTCACCAGGAAGTGGTTCTGCAGGGGGTAGGCCCAGAGTATCACTTTCCAACCCTTCCTGGAAGTTCTTCTCAGCAAACACTCCGCCATCGGATCCAGCTCCATTCGCTCCTGCATTCACGTAGATGAACTTGTAGTTAGCATCCACTACAGCCATCAGCACTATGGATTAGAAGCCTTTGTAGTTGTAGTAAATGGAGCGGGACTTCAAACTGCTTCGCCACTTGCCTCCATTCATCTGGTGTTGATGGGCAGACTATCACCTCCTCAGCATAGGCGTCGATCATAGCCTCGCAGACCTCCGAAATAAACTTGGAGATAGTGTTGTGGGCAACTCTGAAACCATACATCAGACTCTGGTAGCTGCTTCCTGTTGCCAAATATCTCAGAGTAATGGCAAGCTTCAGGCCAGGCTCTAGTGCCATCCTCCAGAAGGTGTTCTGTCGCTGTATCTTCCCTTGGATTTTCTCTAAAATTTCTTGAAAAATTGCAGCGTCGATACGCAGGAAATTCCTCAGTCTGCCTTCATCTTCTCTCTGCAGTTCTTGAACTAGAGTGTGGTAATGGTCCTGCTGCACTCTGCGAAGCAACCATGGTCGCACCCACCATCTTCTTCTTGCTGCTCTACGGGCTGCCTGTTCTCTTTTCTTCCTGCTCCTCTCCCTTTCTTCCTCTGTTGTATCCTGGGACATGTTGCCTCTCTTAAGTCTTGTGAACAAATGACCAGAGGCTGCGCGGCTGGTCCTTTATATATGCGACTGGCAACAGTCGTGTTGTAACCTTTGGACCAGCCGTCATAGTCGGCGGACAGTCGGTGGACAGTCGCTGTATTAGCTGTCCTTGCAGACGAGTCCCTAGAGGCATCCCTACTGTACTCCTTGTATCCGCCCACTGATCCGTACAACCCGACGGATCGTCCGTCACAGCCGGGCCTAATCCCTGCTCGTCTGCACCGAATTCGGCGTATCACCTGCCTGACAGCCGCCGGGCAGTCGGCGGACATCCTGCACACGCGGCGACTCACCCGTGCACTGCATTTTCCCGTCGCATCCGCCAACAATCCGCCAATCTGCCGTCCCCTCTGGCAAGAGGCAAAACACTCTGTCCTTCGGATAGGACATAAATGGAGGTCCCGTGTGTGTGAGAGTCAAAACTAATGCACGTAAAAGATCCCGCTTCATTCATTCATCGCAAAGAGCAGGTGATGTGGTCAACCCGGTGAAGTGGTCCCACCTTACATCCAGCAGGACAACATGGAAAACCAACTTAACGTACCTGAATATGAGCTATCCAGCCATCTTCTCAGATGGAAATGAACAAAAAAACAAACAAACATCGAGGTCGAAACTATCAAGGATCTCCCCTGATCACCGTGCAGATCTTTGAGGATCCGTGTTTATATGTGACTGAGGCCTCATAGGAGTCCGTATACGTGTGAATCCCGGGTTCCACCAGTACGCCGGGGATTCACACGTACACTAATTGTAGGGTTACAAAAGTCGAGTATTGTAATCCGCTAGGAAACTAGGGTTTTTTTTTTTTGGGGGGGGGGGGGGGTTTGCACGTGTGGACATAAAAAACCCGAAAATCAGCAAGATTAAAAGAAATCTTGCTCTTATTTCTGAATTAGCGCGCTAATTTGCCCCGCCGGAAGTGTGACCGGTCGGGTTAAAAACTCGAGATTTTATATCCCATCATTCAGCGCGAATCTCACAACACCTGACAGCAGCGAGACCTCTGCGACGGGGTCCTTGACCTCGCACCACAACAACAGCGCGCAACAACACCACTTGTGACGCGCAAAAAGAAAAGCAAACAAACAAAACAATAGCCGGGTTCACACGTACAAAATAGCGGGATGACGATCGCGCTCCATATCTCGAGATTTTTTTTTTGCAACCGTTCACACGCTCCAAATTAGCGGAATAGCGATCGCGCTCGGAATCTCGAGTTTTTCGCAAGCGTTCACACGTGCAGAATTATCCCGCTAATTGCCGATCGAGATAACAGCAAAGCCTGCAAACTGGGTCACACAGCGCCCTTCTCTTTGCCAATTGCTGTTTGCGCGTCTGTGGTGTGGTTCGCGCGCAGTGTTGTTGTGGTGTGCCAAATATGTTAAGGACCTTTTCGCAGAGGCCTCGCTGTTGTGGTGTGCGCATGGTATGATGGGATATAAAAACTCGAGATTCTAATCCCGACCGTTCACACGTACCAGCTTGGGGCGAATTATCCTGGTAATTGATGAACTAGCGCAAGATTTCTTGGGATTAGCATCGCGATGCTTATCGCGCTAATTGTAGGGGTTTTTTCTGTCCACACGTGCAAAAAACTCGAGATATCGATCGCGATGCAAATCTCGAGATTTGTATCCCGCTAATTGGTGTACGTGTGAACCCCCTATTGGTGTGGTTCGCGCGCTGTTGTTGTGGTGCGCCAAAGGGGTTAAGGACCTCTTCGCAGAGGCCTCACTGTTGTGATGTGAGCATTGTATGATTGGATATAAAAACTCGAGATTCTAATCCCGACCGTTCACACGTACCGGCGCGGGGCGAATTATCCCGACAATTGATGAACTAGCGCAAGATTTCTTGGGATTAGCATCGCGATGCTTATCGCGCTAATTTTCGGGTTTTTTTCTGTCAACACATGCAAAAAACTCGAGATACCGCTTGCGATGCAAATCTCGAGATTTGTATCCCACTAATTGGTGTACGTGTGAACCCCCATGTAGGGCAAAGAGAAGCGCAGACGGCGAAGCGCGCTCTGTGACCCCGTGTGCAACTAAGTTTGGTAGTTATTTCGATCGGAAATTAGCGAGTTATTTCTCTGTAACTGGTGTGAACGTACAGAGAAAAAAAACTCGAGTTTCCGAGCACGCTGGGTAACCCACTATTTTGTACTTATGAGTGCGGCTTCTATCGGCAATTAGCGGTTTATTTCTTTGTACGTGTGAACGGTGGCAAAAGAACTAGAGTTTCTGAGCGCGCTCGGTAACCAGCTAATTTGGAGCGTCTGAACGGTTGTAGAAAAACTCGAGTTTCCGAGCGCTCTCGGTAACCCGCTATTTTGTAATGTGGAAATGCGGCTAATATGTGTGTGAAAAGCCATGTTTAGACGTATTTCTAGTTGGAGTAAAATTTCATGGCGCCGCAATTAGAATTCAAATTTATGCTTATCTTACCACGACCCTGTGTCCACACGACGGTCTTGGTAAGAAACTCTGACGAATTTACCGTGGGAATCACCTTGGAGGGTCGGTGTAACTTCCCGGAGTAGAAGGGCCGCGCACGTCGACCATTCCATTGTTTTTTTGTTTTTGTTTTTGTTTTTTGTTTTTACCAGCGGCATTTATCTTCTCCGTTCTTGTTGATGAGTATTTCTGAGCGCTTGCTTCTCTGTCACGATCGACTAGGTTAGAAATGTGCTGCACGCGCACGTGTACTCGCACTTGACTCCGGCAGTTTTACCTAGGTTGTAAGAGGTTTTTAAGGTCATAGATACTCCGAGGGCTTGTCCGCACGGGTAATTTGCTCCGACAGTCTAGTCATGGTGGTGAGATACTCCTGAAAAAGTATCTTGGTCGGAGGAAGAGGTTGTGGTAAGTTACCCCGCCTGGAGGAAGTTACCACGACCTTGTTCAGACGGGCACTACTCCCACCTTTCCTCCGACCTTCCTCCGACCAAGCTTCCTCCGACCCTTCCTCCGAAGTTACTCCGACCAAAACTCCCTCCGTCTGATCGCATCTACTGTCAGAGAGCTTGACATGAACAAACAATGCTATGGAATGCTAGCCACACGGCCCCACTGTTCAGGCCCATTCGTTTTTCATGGCGCGTTGCATGACGTGTCGCAGGGAACTTGGCTCGTTTTGAGCACTTCTTCTTGCCTTCAGCATAACGAGCGATTTTTATTACGTATACTTACTGAAAGAGGTTGCGAACCATATCCAATGCAGTTCTTGAATGAGATTATCACAATCAACTGTGCAACTATTAATGACGCAACTTGAGCAAAGGCTTGATCTCAAGCAATAGCTGTATTTTCAGGTATATTTTCACACGTCATCGGTATCATTATTAAGTAAAAACAACAGACATGACAGACACAAGGATATAAACGAGGGAACATTTTCTGTCTATATGAATTCGGTAAACCCATGCATTTTCTGAAACTCTTATCTGTATTACCTAGATTATTGAAGAAGTCAGCAGGACTGGTAGTAACATAGTGGATAAACCATTCGAGTCCTTCTAGAAAACTTGTTTACCAACAAATATCCTTAAGATAATGTTCAATGCCCCTGACGCAAAGCTGCATTCAAGCTTTATTATTATTCATTAAAGCTGAATTCATTGCGTCCTCAACTTAAACACTCTCAGTCGAGTGTCATACTTGAAATACTGCCCTATGGCTCGTTTATTCCTCCGTGGGATACGGATGACTTGTTTTTTGTCTTGTTTATTTGTTTGTTTTTTGCTGAATGCTCTTTATTTCCGCTTTCATAACGCTTTTACTTCAGTCTTTTATTTCTCAATTCTCTTACAGGGTTGCATCCGGATCACGAAACAAGAGGAGGGCTCCAAGGTGGAGAAAGGACACGTGTATGTTCGTCTGGGGGCTGGGGGTAAGGAAAAATATATGCAAGCCGACTTCTGATTGGGCTGTTAGGTATGATGAAATGGGGAAAGAAATGCAACTTCATATCCTTTCTCTATCTATTCCTCTCCCGCCGAGTCTATCTTTCTTTAATTCCTTATCAATATATACCCTCCAAATTTGTCCTCTTTGCTGCTCCAATCAGAAATTACACAATCATGTCATGTATAAGTCCTGTAAGTGATAACAGATAGATACAGTACGTACGTGTAGTTACAACAGGGAGGTGCTATAAGGCGTATAGCACCTCCCTGGTTACAACGTAAATGTGCATGTTATCATACAATGTCACGGGAACGCGTTTTTAAAGGGGGATGGCCAGTAAACTGATCAGTGGGAATCAGTGAAAATGCTGGGGTATGATTGTTCCAATTCTTGTGGGGGCATTTCATGAAGCATTTTTGTCCGACAACTTGTCAGACAAATTTGCTCTCAGCCAATCAGATGCAAGGATTTCAGTAGCTTTTAACAATTTGTCAGACGAAATATCTGACAAAACGCTTCATCAAATGCCCCCCCCCCTGAACTTATCTATTTGATGTTCGAACTCGTGGGCTTTATTTACTCAGTGTCGAACTCGTGGGCTGTATAACTGGTGGGCTGTATGACTTGTGAGCTGTATGACTCGTGGGCTGTATGACTTGTGAACTGTACAACTTGTGCGCTGTATGACTCGTGGGTGTCGGTCTCGTGACGTGCATCCAAATTTGCTGGCCCTCTGCCCTTTGTCAAGTGATTTTGATTTTGAGAGAACAATAAGAAATCAAAATCAATATCAATCAAAATTAAAATCCAAATCAAAGTCACTTGACAAAGGACAGGGAGCCAAAAAGTTTGTGTGTTCTTGAAATAAACTGTTGGTATTGACAGCATAGTATTGTTTGAGTTCTGTTCTAATTTTTGATATTATGTGTACCACCACGTGGACAACGGACTACTTAATTATTATATGATATCTGTGTATTCAGAACAGTATACGCTCACAGTACAAAGTGCATCAATCATCTGCAGTTTTGCCTGGGGTGCAAGTGATATTTCTAAAACTATTTAATACTTAATCATCCGACCACACTTTTGAACGCGTATTACAGGAAAGGACAGCTAAATGGAATGTCTTACTAAAGATAAACAGCCCTATAAACCCTTTTTTGGGGAAGGGGGGGGGGGCTGATAATTCTCTGAGAGTTTCAAACTAAGGAACGTCTCAAAGGAGAATGAAACCAAAATACATACATGTGGATTGAGTGAACGCAGCAATATCACTAGAACACATCAGTAAAGCTTGAGATAAATGGTTAATTCGTTAAAAAGGTTTGATTTTTTTTCTGGTGTTCTGGTGTCGCCAGTGGGGGATAAGAAGACTACAACATTTCGTGACGTCAGGCATGGAAAACAATCAAAACAAGAAGAGAATTAAACATATTTTCATCTTTTTTGTGTGTGTGCATAATGAAAAAGCACTTGACTTGACTTGACTTTGAGTTTCCAGAACTGGAACACTACTATCATTATGACATACTGAGAATGCTTGCAATTTTAATTTTGTATTCTGTTTTTGTCTACAATCCTTTGTCCAGCAAAAAACGTGGCACAGATTGAGTTCCAAAAGCTGCAGCTGCTAGAGGTTGAGGACGAAGGAGAGAAGGTGGAACCGTTCGACCTCCCGGAAGGAGAGAGCTTCAGAGAAATCAACACCACCTATGAGTTGACTGGGTCGGCTGAAATCGAGCTGATTTTAACGGCGTTAGGAAGGAACTTAGCTATCACCTCCAACGGGGCGTATTTCATCCGCCCTAATTGTGAGTAAACTGGTATTGGCCTACATAATTTTAGAAATTGGTATATCCTGCTCTCCCTCTCTCTCCTTTCTCTCCCCCCCCCCCCTCCATCTCTCATCTCTCTTTCCCTCTCTAACATGTCTACGGACTTCCTCTTATAAATAATCTATACAGAACGCCATTTTCCATTCAATGTCTAGGCTTTTATAATGAATCTGGCATAATATCATATTTTCTACCAGCAAAGATGATTATTCGTCAATCTAAATTCAAATTCGTCCATTCCTAAAGTTTCCAGTTTTGCCACCATTCAGATTCTTTAGATATTAAAGCATGTACATAGCTGTAATCTAGGAAATGTGACGTTTGTGTGAAGGAAAAATGAAATTGGTTAGGTTATGGGAAGTCCAGTTCATGTCAATGAACTAGCGATCCGTAATGACCATTGTTTCTTGAAAAAAGATCAAATTTAAGTACAAATTCTACCTATTTTGAGAAGACGTTGTTCTGATGATACCATTGCCTTTATGGTCTCCTTCCGGTATTTCCATAATTCACTTTGATTATTCCTTACATTTGGTGTGAAAAAGACTGGTTTGGCAATGTTCGAACATTTTTACATTTTGCGTCACCCAATAACTTATTGGGAAAGAAAGGAAAAGGAAGAAAACGGATATTAAGCAAAATGAAAAACATGGAAAATCCCCAAGAAATTTTGTTAATGATATGCATGTTAATGTGAGTATGCACATTACTTTAAAAGATGTCTAAGGAATCAACGGGTATGAACCATACACAATATTCTAAAATGAGTGAATAAAAACAAAACTTAAAGCTTGAAGACATGTCTAGTATAAACGGTGAGTTCTCAAAATGATTGCAAAAAACCATAATACCACTGCATATTATCGACATTATTTTCTCTGTGCCTGTTTTTGGCATCTGTTGGAATGGTTGGTATAGACACGATACAGAAATCAATGTTCAAGTTCTCTCTAAAAAAAATCGAGTGCAAATATTCACTCTTAAAAGAGTGAATACAAAAAAGAGTGAATTTAGAGTAAAATTGGAGTGAATTTTGAGTGAAAAAGTTTATTTTCACTCATTTTGGAGTGACCTCAGGGATCACTCGAAGATTTTGGAGTGATCCCTGACGTCACTCTAAAACGAGTGAAAATGAACATTTTCACTCGAAATTCACTCGAAATTCACTCTAAATTTACTCTTTTTTGTATTCACTCTTTTAAGAGTGAATATTTTCACTCGAATCTTTTTAGAGAGTTGAATGGCCATTATAAAGACTTTAAAATCCTGTGTTAAATATATGCATCAGTGTTTGCAGCTTTAAAGGGTGTGTACAGATCTGGTCGAGGTGAGGATTTAGCTTTTAACATTTTGCGAGATATTCAGAAACCACTCTATGAGATGTCAAAGAGCATGCAATTCTAAGGGGTATCAAAAGTTTATTTGATGAAAATCGGTTTTGAAATGGCTAAGATATCCCAAAACAAGGTGAAACAAAGAGATCCTAATAAAGTTGTGGCATGTCGCCTTTTATTATTAGCACTTTTTTGATATCTCAGCCATTTGAAAACCAATTTTCATCAAATAAACGTTGAACACTTCTTAAAATTACATGCTCTTTCATATTTCATAAGAGGCTTTTCATTATCTCACTTAGGAATGTTCAAAACATGAATCCCCACCTCAACAAGTACTGTACAGTCCCTTTAACCGTACAATGTATATCTCAACCGTCTAATCGACAGCCAGCTTGTGCATGTACACCTATAGGCCAGAAAGCCCTACAGGACCGGCAACGATTGTAGCCATAGCAACGGTTGTTAATGAAAGAGATGAGCAGTATTGCATCAGTGGTGCTACAGAGGAAAAAATCGATACTCAGGTAAGTGGAAATAACTTGAATTGAATCTAATTCAATTGAACTGATATCGATTTGATTCTCAACTCACTCATTGATATATTTGTACAGCAATCATACACTAATGAGTCCAAAATGCAATTAATTGTCTTTTGTTTACAATATCGCAAAGGAGCCCAAGTGACACATTCACTAGTGACATGACTGTCATTCGAAGGTTTTTTGTTTTTGTTTTTGTTTTTGAAAAAAAGAAATGAAGAATGAATTTGAACTTTTTTCAGGTTATTTAATTTTATTTCAGTTTTAAAGAACATAAAATTTAACGTACACGAGATGAAACTTAATCGATACAATAATTGTACCGGAGAAAAATTCTGTGAACTGTCTATCTTACTATCGCGAGGCTTTTTCTGACCGAATTAAAGATGCTGGAATTGGTGACGTGTCTCATAATGATATGACAGTATGACATGATAATATAACGCAGTATATATAACATCCTTGAAATTTGTTTATCCACGTCTTTCTATCGCCGGAGAACACCTATTGTTCTAGATATTGAGGTCATCATTATATTGTAGATGGTCATTCCATGTCAAATGAGAATCGAGAGTTATAACACCAAAAAACTGAGCAATAGTGGTCGTTCTTCTGTTTTTACAAATAGTACTACATTATCGATGATTATGCTATAATTTGTTGAAAAGTAGAATGAGACTGAAGGGTGTAATGTAATGTCTTTTCAATATCTAATGAGGACTTGTTTAATTTGAATTACTTAAATACTTTATTAACTTCATTTTTAAGGATATCTAGTAGTGAATCGATCCTCTTGTGTGAGAAAAACACGTTGTGATCATTGGCGAATAGAATTAAATGAAAGTTTTTGACGTCATTAACGTATGTCGAAAAAGACAAAGAAAAAAAGGCAATGGTCCGATGATGGATTCTGTATAACGTGCTTATATTCGCATTTATGTTGAATTCCAGAGCTTCCCTGACTACATGAAAACATTTTACAGACCAAATCCGCTCTTCTTCCTGCCGAATGAAAAGCTGTTCCTTTTGGTGGAGGACGAAAATGGGCGGGAGTATTTAACCCCTCTCGCCAACACGGGTAAATAGCTCAACTCACTAGACCATACTTTCCCCTGCGCGCCCACTTATTTCATCGAATACTTTGAGTTACCCCCTGCTTGCTCACGAAATACGGACGAATATCTACGGTCTGGTGCCATATTTTATGATGAGGCCGGAGGCCGAATGGAAAATGGCACCAGACCGTAGATATTTCCCGTATGTCGTAAGAACAATAAGTGTAAGTACTAATCTTCTCGCTGATTTCTTCCCTTGAATGATGTTGAAATCGCCGGCTGTCAGCCATGTTGACTCACGTCTTGCGATGTGACTATGCGCCCATACATACACGCGCAGCTAGCTGTGTAATATCATGACGTCATATCACGGAATACGGAAAATATTCAGCGGTTGGTCTGAGTGTGTTTGTCCAATGAGATTACAGAATTCACGATCACTAAAAGATAATACACTGTATTATAGAATGGGTACCGAAAATCCTGCGATCTCATTGGTCCAAACTTATATGTGTTTATTTTGTACTGGCCGCACGCTGAGTCAAGGTGGTAAACATGTTATCGCACATTATAAAATGGGTTCAAGAATGTAGCCAATTGGAAGCGCTGAAATGAGTCACTTGTGCGCTCATGATTTCCTTACTAAGGCCAGGCGTCCACTAGGGCGCGGACAAGACGCGGACAAGACCCGGAATGCAAATTTGGTATTCCGCACTCCTTCGGCAACCTGTCCGCACGTTCCTGAACGTGTCCGCTCACTGTCCTAAACATGTCCGGGCGTTTCCGCACCTTCGGGAGAGAGAAAAATTTCCGCGTCCAAATTCTGATCGAGACCAAAATTTGGACGCGGAAATGAGCTTCCTGATACCTTCGGCGACTTGTCCTGACGATGTCCTGAGGATGTCCCGCTTGTCCGGAACCCTTCCGCTCCTTCCGCACACGCTCCGGAAAGAATTCCGCGGTGTGGGGAAGCTTCGCGAATGAAAGCGGAAGACACCAGGAATGTTTCAGACAGCGCGGAGCCGATGCGGATCTATATATGCAAGTGTCCGGAACCGATGCGGAAATTTTTTGATCCAGACACGAAAATGTCGACACTTTCCGCGAGCGTCATGACAATGAAACGCAAAATGAGCAAGAAGGGAGGCGAGGCCCCCATGCAAATATCCCCATCACAGTCTCACCTTTCGTCTAGTGATGAAGAACAGGTAAATCTAAGGAATTTCCGGTCCCAGAAGGCAAAGAAGAAGGTAGTAGAGACTGTGCCAAAAGCAACCAGAAAAAAGTGAAATCAGCCCCCAAACTTCCTAGTAAGTTTATGTTGATTAAATCTTTTCAGAAATTATTTTTCATCTGAGTGACTTTTCTGGTTCCTAATACTTACTATGGTACATTTTCCTTTATGTTGTTTTCGTATTTTATATGCAAACAAACTAGGTTGTCCCACGTGACAGCCCAGCTGAAAAACCACAAAAGTAGGTGGAAGTACACTCAGAAAAAAAAGCATAGAATTTTTGGCTAAAAATGTTAATGTTGTTATTCATACGTAAATGCTTTCTAATGATACAACATATTAGAACAAAAGACAAATTCATCACACTAAAAAGCATGAATTCAATTGCAAAGATATACTTGTGGTCTCATTAAAATGTAATATCTTTGAAGCCCAAAATAACAATGAAAGCTAAAGATAATGGAGGAAAATGAAGAATTTTCTATCAAACCAAAATTCAAGTGAAATGAGAGAAAAAGCAATAAATCATGAACTCGAAAAAGTGTTAAATTTCTGTCTTTCTTTTGTTTTTTTTTTTTTTTGCTGAGTGTATATATTTAAGTACATATTAAGAATCACAAATCATTTCAGAAATATTCTTTACCTAAATGATTTTCGTAGTTGTTATTTCCTAATAATTTCATCTTCTCTTTTTGTTTTAGTTGCAAATAAACTCGATTGTCCAATTTGACAGCCCAGCTGAACCCCCCCAAAAGTAAATTAAAGTAGGTTAAAAATATTTCCCCATTTTTACACTTTATTGACAATAGGCTAGTAAGCTCTTCCCCATTTTTACACTTTATTGACAATAGGCTAGTAAGCTCTAAGCATGAAAAAAAAAAAACTTCTCGGACTTGAATCATTGCAAAATGTTCAAAAGTGATCAAAATAAGAGAGAGTTAGAGATGCACAAGGGTAAAAATGAGAGAAAGAAAAACAAATTTAATGATTAAGATCGTTTTGGCATGCTCTGCAGAAGTATCAGACAAAACATGTATCTACTTCACGATGGATAAAGCACATGTCTAAAAAAAGGGAATAAAGAATATATATATATATATATATATATAATATATATATATATATAATATATATATATATATATATATATATATATATATATATATTATATATATAAGTAACAAAACGGCAACAAAGTTCATGCTGTATTCACCAACGGTTTATTTCTTGTGAAGAAATAAACCGTTTGTGAATACAGCATGAACTTTGTTGCAGTTTTGTTACTTATCTTTTTATCTTGCCAACACGTGGACTACCTTATCAACATTTATATATATATATCCGATATATACACATATATATATGTATATAAATTTACATCTTTGTGTATATTATATATATGGTTCACAAATATTGCGAATATCATCCATGTGACTGTAGGCAGAGAAAAGATTGTTCTCCCAGATGAGACAAATTAAAAAAAAAGAATGAGTCGTCAGCCGACATCAGACAATCCTATTCTTCGACTTTTGGTGGTCACATTTATAAAATAATATTGACCAATCATATCAATATAATATCAGAAGCTACTGCGGAAGCACAGCAAGAAGCATCAATGACGGCTAGCAGTCAAATGAGGAAAAGTCAAAGTCAGTACCAAATTTATACCTTACTATTTTCCTGGTATTGTCCGCAGTTTGTCCGAATGCCTAACTTGTGTTGTCCGGAAGGCATCCTGATTGTCCGCGTTCATTCCTGGTGTAATCCTAGATGTTTCCGCGCTGCCTGGCTACGATTAGCATATTCCGAGGTATTTCGCGCTCTTCCGGAGTGATTCCTAGGAATGTCCGCAGTCAGTCCGCGGACAGTCCGCGGACAGTCCGCGGACAGTCCTAGGAATGTCCCAGGACAAGCCGATTCACAAAGTTATTCCGCGACTGTCGCGGACAGGATGCCGAAATAACAAACTTTGCTTCCGCAACCCTTCCGAGGCTTGTCCGCGCCCAAGTGGACGTCCGCCCTCATGAACGGCAGTGCAAAAAGTGTGCAACGAAAGGGCATAACAGCACGGCGTGTTATCCTATGGGACATTGCAGAGAAAGCGTAACTGCTCAGTCACTGACGTCACAATGTTTACACTAGCAGTGCACACTCAAGCAGTTGTTACAAGTGTGTCGCGCGCTACTATTCTCATGGTCGGACATCCGGGTATTTTGCGTGTCACGGGGTCATGGATAGCGTGGGAGTGAAAACAAACAGTCGCGTGAGCCTGGAGGGGTAACGCTGTACGTGTTTTCTGCCGGGGCGCCCCGCGAGCACAAGCTGTACTGCTGTAGCTGTGCGGGCAGCAGGATTAGGCCCTAGACTAGGCCTACCCTAAATTAGGCCCTACCTTAAGCCTACTACAGTACTAACGTTATATAGGCCTATAGACCTACCTGAAGTTTCTATGAGGTACTAAGTAAAAGTAGATATCGGGGTAGGCCTACTAGGGCCTACTCAATGAGGTTCTACAGCACATCTGGCCATTTTCGGGTCGTTGATCCAGAGTCTTGCCGCGATTTCATACGGGCACAGGTCCAGTCCGGCTGCCTTCAACTTGGCAAAATACCGGGACCGAGCGACAGGATCAAGATTTTTAGAAGACATGAATGGCACAGATCAAATGACAAAATAAAAAGGCATAAAAAACAGTCCACAATGTACATGTGCATGTCGTCTGCGTTACGCGGCATAGAGTTGCACATAAATTATACGCCAGGCATGCAGCTCCAGCAGCATGCAAGCTGTTTGTTTTCACTCCAGCTGCTTGTCCAACCACATTATCAACCGGAAGTGACGTGTACCCGACCGCAAGAATACGCGCTGTCAATCCTGTAAACAACTTCTAGTTCGGGCTGGCAGCCGGCCTTTCTGGTGCATAACATGTGGCGTACGTGTACTCTTATACGTCTATACTTGTATGTGCGGGATTTCCGAGTGCGACGTGCGTAAATGTTTGGGACGAATATCTTCGGACATCTTGACTTTTGAGCGAGTGCTGCATGTAGCTGACTGGTATTGACCCACAAAGGTACATGAAAAATGCTGTTAGTTTTCGACCCATTTTATAAGTCAAATAATACACAGGTTTAAATTCGTGACGTTAGTGGAGATGCAGCTCACTCTCGGGTATTTACAATGTAGTGCAACATGCACTCGGCTTCGCCTCGTGCATGTTTAACAATAATTATTGTAAATACCCGTGAGTGCGCTGCATCTCCACTAACGCACTCTCATCTGTGTATTATTTGTATATTATAAGATGGGTTAAAGAATGTAGCCAATTGGAAGCGCTGAAATGAGTCACGTGTGCGTGAATTAATTTCTTACTAACATACACGACCTGACGTCACAATGTTTACACTAGCAGTGCGCACTCAATCAGTTGTTACAAGTGCGTCGCGCGCTACTATACGCGCTGTCAATCCTGTAAACAACTTCTAGTTCGGGCTGCCGGCCGGCTTGTGCATAACAACATGTGGCGTACGTATACTCGTATACGCACAGTACTCATGTGCGGGATTTCCAAGTGCGACGTGCGTAAATGTTTGGGACAAACATCTTCGGACGTCTTGACTCTTGAGCGAGTGCTACATGTAGCTGACTGGTATTGACCCACAAAGGTACGTGAAAAATACTCTTAGTTTTCAACCCATTTTATAAAACAAATGATTCACAGGATTATTTCGTGCGCCTCGTGCATGTTGCACCATTGTCAATACTCTCGTGTGCGCCGCACCCAGACTAACGTACTCTATCCTGTGCATCATTTGTATACTAAAGGTTCGCGCATTAAGGCAAGCATTCCCGCACTCAGTACGAGACGCCTATGGGCTAAAACAACCATGCATCAGTTTTTGCTGGATGCATGGTTCTGAAGAGAAACCATGCGTCCAGTAAAAGCTTATGCATGGTTTTCGGGCTCTCGTCTACAGCAGGCCAAAACGAAATGCATCCCGTAAATTTGTCATCGGGTAACACGAAAGAAAAATGGGTTTTGAGCGAGATAATTACCCATTCTATAAAAACAGATGAGGCACATGTCTTTTCGTGCGTCGGTCGGAAGTGTGCATGCGATAACTATGGAATTTAGCCTAAACTCACTCTCTTCGCCTTCGTGGGTTAAGCATTCCATAGTTACCTTATGTACACAATTTGCCTGTGTCCTGTGTCTGCCACTGTGAATAGTTTATGTTCGTTTGATATTATGAAAATTCGTGGGGTTTTGCGTATGAATGCGAACTGGGTACATGTGTGTGTGCGTGTGTGTGTGCCTGTGCATGCGCGCTTGCTTGTGTATCGATTTCACTGACACATTGATATTGGTGTACATACAAGTACAGTTTCTTATTTTTATCCAACCGCATAAAGGTCTACATGCCTACAGCATTAACAAGGTTTTCATTTTTCAATAGAGGCAAAAAAATGGTGTTATGCACATGCGCGAGACAGCTGTTTCTATCGTCTCGGCGTTGGCGTTGCAGACCTAAAGCTCGCTAATGACCTCTTCACAATGAATCAAATGTTTGTGTGTTTTTTCATTTCGTTCATTTTTGTTTTTGAAAGCATTCTTTCCTTATAGTTTTCCTGCTTCCTATACCTCTGTTTGTTATAGATCTGTATCTGGATAGCCGTGGGTCACCAGATTATGAAGCCATCCTTGGACATGAACTGTCCTTCGTGAATATCAACGACAAATTCGACTGCACGAAGAATTGCACAATCTAGTATTGACGCCAAGTGCAGTGAAGATTAAAGCGAAACTTGACGTTTTTGTTAATCAATTCTCTGGCTGGAATCGTTACTTGTGCAAAAGTACAGAAAATGTTTTTAAAAAGGGTTCGGTTTTTCATTTCTGATGATGCACTCTTGTTCTACAAATCAATTATTAGAAGCAAACGATTTTTTTTTTTTTTTTTGCGATGGTATGGAAGAACATAAAGAAATGTCATATTTAAAGACTTAACATTCTTCAAATAGATCACTGCGTCCTGTACTAAAACGTACAAGCTATGTTCCCTCCTGAACTTGTGTGCATAACACTATCCACTGATAAACTAGATAAGAGAAAAAATAAAATATACATGCTCCAAACGTGCAGTAGGGTCTGTAGATTTCAGCTTTATTTTGGAGTTCCGACATTTACAATCCTGTTTGTTCGGTCATATTCAGGAGAAACTTGAATGAATTGCGTGTAGTGGTTACAACTTTACTAAATATTGTTAAAATTCGTTGACTCCCAGTTTTAGTAACTTGCAGAAGCATACACTTGTCAAAATGCATGAGATCAGACTGCCGAAGATGTGTAATAGTTAAAGTGTACTCAGTGGCCACAATGCTTTAAACGTGGTAGAGTTTGGTATTTAGGCTGAAAATGCCAGAGTTAGCACCAGCTACTTAGCAGTATGTTTAAATGTTAATAATAGATTTCCTCTCTGCGAAAAGACATTACAATAAATTCTCCAGTGTTACAAGATATTAGGATGTCAAATAACATGAAACGAATAAAAGGGCCTACATACCTTGTGTACTAAAGTCCCTTTCGAGAAACATTGCCATGTAGGGCCTATGATATTCTGACTGAAAATTAAGATGTTTGATGTTTGACCAGTGTTGATCAATCCATGGTAATTTTGTACAGTTCTTTGATACTGCCTCACATGTGTTTCAATATTGACTTGAAAATTGTAGTATTAAACTAGAAATGTCGCTAAGGCGACTGGTATGCCTACGCCATAATGCATGATTCTCCTAATAGGTCTATAGTACATGTGGACAATGTGTGATTATATTTTCACAAAATTGGCAAAATATTAAAATGACAAGTTTGTCACAAATGTGTTGAATGTTCACCTTCCTTGACCTAGGTTTAATTGGATGAATAGGAGAGCATGCATTTGGGGATTTAAGGACTTTAACATGACTTTGCCCATTCATAAGTTTATGCATTGAGTAATTTTCAAGGTATGGAGAAAAAGTGCAATTTCTGTATTGAAAAGTACATTGTTACCATTTTCATCTGGCCTTTGACTCTAAAATTCATAGGATAATCACTGTCAGGCAGAACATGCATAAATATGTAGAAAGTTTCAAGATAACCTGAGCCACTTCTGAGATATGGAGAAAAAGTTAGTTCAGCACTTTCCCTTGATCTTTAACCTTTTGACCTTTGAGGCAAAAAAACAAAAAGTTTCCAGAGAATCTCTATTAGGTTATACATGCATATACTCCAAGTGTAAAAAAATAATAATAATCCTGCTGGCATTGCATAAATATGAGGGAAATAGTGAATAATCCTGCTGGCATTGCATAAATATGAGGGAAATAGTGAAATGTTGAAGTGTTGCCCTTGACCTTTGACCCCTGACCTTTGACCCCCATGAACCCTAAATTCTCTAGATAATCACTGCCAGTCAGTTCATGTATATATACTATAGGGCTTTTTACACTTGTGTTTCTTAACCCCGGACTTTCTCTGACCCAGGACTATCGTTAGTCCCGTACCAATTTTTTCAGCTTTTTACACTCGCCAATTAGTCCCGTACTATCTCTTGTCCGGGGCTAAGGAGAAAACTGACCTTTTTACACTCGTATTTCTTAGCCCAGGACTTTCCAAACCACATGAATATTCATAATTACGCTGTGTACTGTACACGTACACGCACGCACCGGCAGCACTTGATGACCTCGTTTCTGATTGGTCAGTGAGGGTCGGACTTCGTCTCCGTCGCTTAGCCCAGGATTATTTTTTCGTTCTGTTTACACTCTCACTTGCTTGGCACCGCAATTGCGGTGCTAACCCCTGCTATTTTGCAGGGCCAGATAGTACCGTACTATCGGTGGGGCTAGCCCACTTTGGCAAAAACGAGTGTAAACAGAAAGTGGGCTAAGGATAGTCCCGTACCAACGGTGGGGCTAAGGCCCCCCCCCCCCCCTAGCCCCACCGTTGGTCCGGGGCTAAGCAAAATTTTACAAGTGTAAAAAGCCCTTATGTTCCATGAAGATACCTTGAACAATTTCCAAGTTAGGGAGGAAAAAGTGAAGTTTTGATATTGTTACTTGACCTTTTGACCTTTGACCTCATGACCCCAAACTTTCACCAGAGAATCGTAATTGGGTAATACATGTATACATTAAGTTTTAAGAAAATATCTTTATAGGCATTGCATAGATATGGTGGAAATAGTGAAATTTTACGTATTTGACCTTGACCTTTTGACCTTTGACCTTGAGCATGTGCACCCAAAAGTTGATAGGCACAACTTCACCCCCTAATACACATACATGCCAAGTTTCATTAGGATACCTCAAAAGGTTTTTTAGTTACGCTGTCCACAAAATTCATTACGGACGGAAAGACGGACCGAAGGACGGACGGACGGAAGGACGGACGGACGGACGGAAGGACGGACGGACGGACGGACAACCCGAAAACATAATGCCTCCGGCACCACTTCGTGGCGGAGGCATAAAAATTGAACCGACTGTAGTAACTCTATAATTAGGTCTCAGTGCCACTGACTCGCATTCAATTCTACATGATCTATATCTGATACAGACTCCCTGCTTTATTGCCAAAACAAATAAAGGTCCGAAGAAACTCACATTTCACAAACGGCATATTCATGTGGAAGCAAGTATAGGCCTACACAGCGACATGTTTTGCTTAAACTCAAATATCCACATAAATTTAGCTCGCCAACCCCAAAACCGATCCAGCTCAGAAAATAATCAGGCATAACGAACCCGACGTCTGAAACAAATATCCAATCAATTATGAAAAGCAGAGTACTTCCCACATCGAAAGTACTTGTTCACGACATGTATGAAGGTTAACATTTGTCTCCCCTATTTTTTCTCATTTGTGAAGTATAATAGAAATGTCATGTGATATGACACATCATTGTCCTTATTTTCTTTCAAAAGACAATGCAAATTCAAAAGTCTTTACATCCTTCAAAATGTATGGAATCAAGTGTAATTTTGATATCACCCTTTAACTGATCTAATTCTATTGATTTTTAGCTTCTTCACCCGTAGGAAAGTTTATGTATTTAACGCGGTGTTCGTTTCATGTTTCTAGTGTTTACATGATGATTGATCTATACACTGTGTCATTTGGCTCGATGAAACTTCTCACGTTTGATTACCATTGCACTGTATATCTCATCTTCTCCATTCTTATGTATTTTGTTTTATCTGTACTGCTACACACTTTTTAGCTATACAAATGTAATACTATCCGTGCCTATATATTTTATATTGTGTTCATCGACCTGTCCTCCCCAGCTGGACGAAAGTCAAATTAGCAAATGTACCGCATTGTATCATGTATTTTTTTTCTGGTGGAAATCAATAAATAATGATAAAGGAAGAATAAATATAAATTAACAAAAACATGAACACTCTGCGTTGTTATTTTTTTCATATACGCCCCTTGGTAGAAAAATTGGAAAACTTAAAGGGCTACCTTACTTAAAGATTATAAAAAGTCTTGGTACCTCAAAAGTTTCTTTGAATTTCCTTGTCTTAGTTTGTGTTTCAGGTTAGTGTACCTTTCATATAACTAACACTGTGAGACTTACTCGCCCCAAAGTGCTCTCATGTCTTAGTAATCATGCAATTAACTGCGACCAACAGCCCCATACGCATAGCGACCAGCAGTCCCATACGCATAGCGTAATCGGTCTTCGCATTGTAGCATTCAGGATCATGACAGATTTAGTATCGCAGGGTAAATGTCAACTGAAAATCCCAAAAATTCTTCAATTTGAAGACTTACCAATTAAGTTGAAGTATTGAAAACAGGCTTCGGGCAACGTTTGGTTCTACCTATAGTCCCTTTCTGTTCGAATTGATGACTGAATGTGACTCGGTCGACAGGACCTTGGGAGAGCTACTTACACTGAATACTACAGCCAGTGCATGCGAACACATCACATGCGCACAAATTTCACATCCATCAACGGATAAGATGTTTGTGTGCGCATGCGCTGGCCGTAGTATTCAGTGTATGTAGCTCTCCCAAGGTCCTCTCGACCGAGTCACATTCAGTCATCAATTCGAACAGAAAGGGACTATTGGCAGAACCAAACGTTGTTCGAAGCCTGTTTTCAATACTTCAACTTAATTGGTAAGTCTTCAAATCGAAGAAATTTTTGGATTTTAAGTTGACATTTACCCGCGATACTAATTCTGTAATGATCCTGAATGCTACAATGCGAAGCCCCATTACGCTATGCGTATGGGGCTGCTGGTCGCAGTTAGCTATGCGTATACAATGGGCTGCACGCTACTGGTCGCAGTCAGTGGTTTCGTACAATAGTTATCGACGCGGTACCGAGACGGCTCTGGTACGAAACCATTATTACTGAGGCTGTGTTTATCAACTTCCCCTGTTTAAACGATTTTCGAAAGCCCTTTCGATAGCCCTTTCGAAAGCCCTGTCCACTCCCCTGTACTATTAATGTGCCGCTTGTTTTCGTCGGCTGCGATTATCAACTTTCCCCTGTTTAAACGGCTTTCGATAGGCCTTTTCGAAAGCCCTTTCCATAGCCCTTTCGAGAGCCCTAAAGCCCTGACTGCCTGTACTATTAATGTGCTGCTTGTTTTCTAAGAAGGGACGGCGAAAAGCAATTACCATCATAAAGACATTATCTTCCTTTGAGAGTGACGAGTCATGATACAATGCCACATGAATCAAGTCTGGCCTATCTGTGAGGCAGCTCCAGTTTAGCACATATACTTCAAATATTTCTGAGTGGCGGCATGAGACATGGGATCAAAGGGAATGAGACTGTTGTTACTCTATTTATCAAACCTTGTTGGTGAAAGAAACACCTTGTTCCAAGCATATGCATGCATTACACACAGCTGTATACACCTGTATACGTACTCGTGTGCACTGTACGTGGCGCGCGTCTTTTCAGAAACCGGAAAAGCATGGTTGCGTAACCGCAGTAAGGGCGACCTAAAGGGCTTTCAAAACAGCTTTGCGTTTATCAACTTCGAAAGGATTTTACAAACAGGTTTCTGATAACCTGTTTAGGAAACATGTTTGGATCGTCACAAATTTGGGGCTTTCGAAAAGGCTTTCCTAAAGGGCTTTCAAAACTGCTTTGCGTTTATCAACTCGTGAAAATTCCTGGAAAGCTGTTTGGATAGCCTGTTTCTGCCCAGAAAGGAGAGTTGATAAACGCACCCTTTCGTAAAAGGCTTTCCTAAAGGGCTTTCAAAACAGCTTTGCGTTTGTCAACTCGTAAAAATTCCTTGAAAGCTGTTTGGATAACCTGTTTCTGCCGAGAAAAGGAGTTGATAAACGCAGCCTGAGACATGAGAGCACTTTGGGGCGAGTAATTCTCACAGACAACGTACTTTAACCTGAAACTCAAACCAAGACAAGGAAATTCAGGGAAACTTTTGAGGTACCAAAACTTTTTATTATCTTTAACCCTAACTAGGCCGGGGGGGGGGGGGGGGGCTCCGAGCCCCCCCCCCCCCCCGCTCGACGTTCCGCGCGATGTATCGCAATCGCAAAAAGCTACCGCGACGTTTCATGACTTTTTTCTTTCGAGTCTCGCGCATCTCTTGACACCAAATTTGCGACGCCCGGGCGCGCGGTTCCGAAGTTACCCATAAATATGTACATGCATGTCAGACCCAAAATTGCTCAAAAACGTGAATTCGTGTACAATTTTAATGCAAACTGTGCTTACAGGCAAATTTCATAAAAGCATGATTATTTTGGTGTTTTATTGATTAAAATCGATGAATAACATATTTTCTTGTTCGGAGCAATGTCGCGGACAAATCTCATCGAAAAAACAATGAAAAACATAAAGTCGAAAAAACAAAGAAATACATAAGAAATTAAAAAAACAATAAAATACTTAAGAATTTTTTCTGATATCACAATTTGTTTTATTACATTTGCTAAGGACACTAAAAATAACATTTACACATAAAAAATGTGCCTGTTTTGATCTTTATTTTGTGATTTATGCCAAATGGCCTGATTTCACGCATCATTATGATTGAATTAGCATAATTTAGCATAAACTTCAAGGTATATTAGATTACATCATAGGCAATGTGTGTGCCAATTTTCGTCGCGATCGCGCGGTCGACAGCCGAGATCTGGAGGGGGGGGGGCCTGGGAGGCCCCCCCCCCCTAAATACCTAAATAGCCCGGCCTAGTTAGGGTTAAAGAAAATTGAATAAATAGACAGAAAAAAACCTAATAATAATAACAACAGTACATTTTTTTTTTGCTTGACATCACACTGTCTTTCATTACCACATTTAATCATAATGGTAATAATAATAATAATAGTGATATTAATAATAATAAAAATAACAATAATAATGATAATAATAATACGGTCTTATTTATCCAGGGTAAACAGCCGCTTCAGAGGTTCCACTGCTCTACAAGAGGGCCCTGCCATTATTATTACCCTAGCGTTGCCAGGTACCCATTTATACACCTGGGTCGAGAGGGACGTGGTGGGTAAAACATCTTGTCCAAGGACGCAAGCACTGGGCGGGACTCGAACTCGGGTCCTCCGATCGGGAGTCGAGAGTCCTATCCACTATGCCACAGTGCCCCGCATTTGAACATTCCACACTTTCACGTGGAGCCACAATACAGTGACTTCATCTAAAGCATGCAGCCCAGAACCTATCTACACATTATTTTCAATCTGTTGCCTATGTTTTTAGATAGGGATACCTGTACGTCTGGTAAAACTGTGTTTTTGTATATTATGTTACGGTATACGAGTATAGTATTAAACGTAGTGTGGCCTCATCCAAGTCAAGCTCTGCTCGTAGTAACGGCCTTCAATATTGGTTATCCCCCATGTCCGGGTATAATGTCACTGTTTTCTATCTTGTTGTGCTATGTTATCAGGGACAATTATTGTTGTGAAGTTGACAGGTCCTATATCGATATGGATCTGTCACTTTTCTACACTTTTTCTATCTGTATTACATTTTGTTTCTTTAGATTCTTACTTGGAGAGAAAAAGGAATACAGAAATTGAACCAAAACAGACCAAACCAAATTGTTTTTTTTTCTCTCTCTCTTTGCTTATCATATCAAAATCAGTAACAACCATTTGGAACGCGATATCTTTAATTCTAAATCACATTACACACACACACACACACACACACACACACACTAACTCTAACATATACACACATACACATTGATGGTTAAAGCTGGTCTTACATTGGCATCATCTTGCTCTGTTTGCGTTAATTTGATTTCATTTTGGTTAAAGGGCCAGATACCTTACAATTTTTCCCTTAGTTAGCTTGACTCACCATAAAAGCTTACACAAAACATTGATTAATGTTTGTGGACTGCAGAAGAGCCCATAATACCACGAATTCATCACGGATGGTGTAAGAAATAAGGACTAACAGTAACACAACTAATACAATTATGTGTGTATTAAAAAAAGTTTCAATGCTAAAACTGATAATGACCATTTTCATTAATTTTCATAATTTAGATTGAAGCTGCTGAAAAACGAAAGGAAATATTGAGAATACGTGATGATTTCAATAATGTCTTCAAAGATATTTCTTGTTGTAACGAGTGCGGTATGATTGAAAAGGCTGCATTTTTCTTTTTTTTTTCGTGATGACCTTTTAAAAACAAGTGAAAATGGGCGTTTTTTGTATTCACAATCATCATATTATGTGTATGTATTTATGCGTGTATATTCATGTGTTTGTATCTATGTGTTATACATCTAGGCCCTACTATGCACATGCATTTGCACATAATCACCTTTCCACACATCATACAATTGGGTTCATTTTCTTTTCATTTTTCATTTCATTTATTTTTTCCATCTCCAGCAGAACTTGTAAATACATTTTTCTTCAACAAAAATATAAATTCATAATGTGACCGTGCATCACAAAACGAACAAAAAGTCCCACCCCTTGATATAACGAGAGGACTCAAAAAAGGTGAAATGGGTCTATTGGTCAACTGAGTCAATCTTAAGTTCTTCGTATTTTCTGAAAGAGCTATCCTTCTTATTTAGTTTAGGATCATAACATGAATGGGAAAGTGTGTTTTCAGCAGTTTTTCTACAACCTTTTTTTTTTTGGGGGGGGGGGAGAATAGAATGATCAGGTATGTCTTACAGAGATCCCTTTTCATTTCTTGAAATCCTTCGCACACTCTTCACTTTCAAGTCTAATAACTTTTGAAAGGACACCGCTACTGCTTTGAAAGTTGGCATTAATCATGTACAGAATGTGTAGAGCAGGCTCAATTTCAGCCTAATCTGTTAATCACTTCATTGTTGATGCTCAGGTGAGTTACATGCTCTATTTTGTCCCTTTCATTGCACAGCAACCACGGCTTGGTAAAGATTAAGCGCATGAATAGACCTTGTACTTCAAAGCTTTTTTTCTCAGTTCACACTTTTCCAGAGTGTGTGCCTTCTTTCCAATATTTAGATAGATTAGAGGAGTCCATTTGAATTAAGTTATACATCATTTTAAAGCTCAGAGTCTGCTTTTTTAAGAATCAGCCCTTAACTAAAAATCCATATATGGCGACTTTTTGGTGTTTTGTGGTGCAGGGTCACAATTATATATGTGAATATTAGAAAATATGATAAGTCGAATTTATAGATACACAAATGATAAGGTGGAAAAGAAAAACACACACACAAAAAAAAATCTGAAGTTACGAAAAGGCAAGAGATTTGGAGGAATGCTGAAGAAGCAAAACTTGTAGGGTGCATTCCCCCCCCCCCCCAAACATGTAGGAACATCTTATATCATTGATCTTCTACTTAACACATGGGAATAAATCTACTAAAAGAATTACCCAAACTTCCGAATAAAAACCAACTAGCCGAAGACAAACACCCCGACAAATCCACAAACTAAGTCGCTGTCATGCAGAAAGTAGAATAGGAAAAGTAAGACAGAAAGATGAAGAAGAAATGATAACAAGGCTGGAAAATGGGAAGGAAAAACAATGTCGATAGAGGAGATGAAAAGTGACGAGTAAACCTTAAAACAAGTCAAACTTGGGACGGTTTTTGAATGATCACTATTAAGGTTATTCCAAAATTTTGGTCCAGCAAAAGTGAATTTGGATTGAGTGAACAAAATTATGGTCCTGGTTAAAGGCAAATGAAATTCATTAGAATGACGAGTTGAGTATCTATGGAAAGAATTATTCTTCACAAACGTCCCAGTGACTGAAAAGAATGGGAGGTAAATAAAATATTACTGCATTTATACGTAATTGACCGAGATAATATCATTATAAAGATCAGTCACTTTTAAAATTATATTTTCAAAAAATAAAATAAAATAAAACGTCAGTATGAGATCTCAAAGATACATTGCAAATAATACGAAGGATTTTTTTTTCTTTCTGGAGACGCGGCAGTCTATCAAGATGTATTGAATGAGTGTTTCCCCAAGCCGTAATACCGTAATTAAGATAAGGAAAATCAAAGTTGAGTATAATAAGGAGGATGGGAATGGGAAAATAAAACTTAACTTTGTTTATAACGCCAATATTACAAGATATTATATGACAAATATTATTAATGTGTGTCTTCCATTAATAGTCCGGGAGCCAGCGGGGGTCAGCCTAGCTGAAAAGGTTACCAATTTTTATGTGTATAGCAATTTAGTACATATGCCCCTGAGTATGGAAATGCACGTCTGGCTGGTCATAGGTGGTGGGTGTGGCCAGGAGGGCCACAAAAAGGACCCCCCAAAATTAGGCTAGCCTAGCTGGAAAAGTAACCCCATGAAAACAACTGGAACTTGTTCGTTACACTTACAGGATAAATGAATGACCATTGCCAGACGTTTTAAGTGGTGGGGGGTAGCCGCCAGACGCTCTTAAAGGCCCAACTCCAGCTAGGCTAGCCTAGCTGGAAAAGTAACCTCATGAAAACCACTGGAACTTGTTCGTTACACTTACAGGATAAATGAATGACCATTGCCAGACGTTTTAAGTGGTGGGGGGTAGCCGCCAGACGCCCTTAAAGACCCAAATTTTTCCAGCTAGGCTAGCCTAGCTGAAAAAGTAACCTCATGAAACCCACTGGAACTTGTTCGTTACACTTACAGGATAAATGAATGACCATTGCCAGACGTTTTAAGTGGTGGGGGGTAGCCGCCAGACGCCCTTAAAGACCCAAATTTTTCCAGCTAGGCTAGCCTAGCTGAAAAAGTAACCTCATGAAACCCACTGGAACTTGTTCGTTACACTTACAGGATAAATGAATGACCATTGCCAGACGTTTTAAGTGGTGGGGGGGTAGCCGCCAGACGCCCTTAAAGACCCAAATTTTTCCAGCTAGGCTAGCCTAGCTGAAAAAGTAACCTAATGTAACCCACTGGAACTTGTTCGTTACACTTACAAGATAAATGAATGACCATTGCCATACGTTTTAAGTGGTGGGGGTAGCCGCCAGACGCCCTTAAAGACCCAAATTTTTCCAGCTAGGCTAGCCTAGCTGAAAAAGTAACCTTGTGAAACCCACTGGAACTTGTTCGTTACACTTACAGGATAAATGAATGACCATTGCCATACGTTTTAAGTGGTGGGGGGTAGCCGCCAGACGCCCTTAAAGACCCAACTTTTTCCAGCTAGGCTATAGCCTAGCTGAAAAAGTAACCTTGTGAAACCCACTGGAACTTGTTCGTTACACTTACAGGATAAATGAATGACCATTGCCATACGTTTTAAGTGGTGGGGGGTAGCCGCCAGACGCCCTTAAAGACCCAACTTTTTCCAGCTAGGCTATAGCCTAGCTGAAAAAGTAACCTTGTGAAACCCACTGGAACTTGTTCGTTACACTTACAGGATAAATGAATGACCATTGCCATACGTTTTAAGTGGTGGGGGGTAGCCGCCAGACGCCCTTAAAGACCCAACTTTTTCCAGCTAGGCTTGCCTAGCTGAACAAGTAACCTTGTGAAACCCACTGGAACTTGTTCTTTACACTTACAGGATATATGCATGACCGTTGCCAGACGTTTTAAATGGTGGTGGTGGTGGGGGGGGGGGGGGTAGCCGCCAGACGCCCTCGAAGACCCAATTTTACCAGCTAGACTAACCTATATATAGCTGGAAAAATAACCTCCTGAAACCCACTGGAACTTGTTCTTGTGATACACTCAAGGGATAATTGAATGATCGTTGCCGCCAGACGCCCCAAACACCAAACTCTTACCAGCTAGGCTAGCCTAGCTGAAAATTAGGAAAGTAACCCCATGAAACCCACTGGAACTTGTTCTTACACTTACAGAATAAATGCATGACCGTTGCCAGACGCTTTCAGTGGTGGGGCGTAGCCCCCAGACGCTCTCAAAGACCCAATTTTACCAGCTATAAGGTTCACATATTTCAGAAATAATAGCAGTGTAATTCCATAACTATACCGCTTGCTTGCGAGTTCACCTGTCTATGCATACCTTATTCTTTTGTTCTGCTTCCTTGAGCCCCAACTCATGCATTCTTATGGTGACTCTCCCATGTCATCATCCTTGTTCATTGCAGTTTGTTCTATTTTTTGAAAATATTCTTATTCTTCATCCCAATTATCACAAATTCTGAAACTCTGTCCTCAGTATAACTAATTCATAGTTGTACAAATGTAAAAATCTGAGAATCAACCGGAGGTCTCCTTTAATGGGGGAGTTTCTTGAGCGCACAGGGAAACATGCTTTGAAATATCAATAGGGCAAGTGCTGAGACGAAATACTGTAGAAATATGAGAATATACAGTGCTGTGGTTTTGGTAGAAGAAATAGGGTATCTGTATTTGTCCTCAGTGATAACCAAAAAACTTATTTGGAAAGAATGATAGACATCAAAAAAGAATTGCCCAATCAAACATATCGGGATTTTTCTCAAACATCAGTGTTCTCATTTTCTTTGCAGTGTAAAACAAAAATAAAAAACAAAAAAGCAGGGCCGGATACAGTATCCGGATGGAAATTGGTGGGATGGGCGTAAACCCGCGGGTATTATAACATACTGACGTGAAAAAAAAAAACAAGACCAAGAACTACTTTCTTTCTGTGCCCTGGGGAGAAATATTCATCAATTGCATTTTGGAAATGTTGGAAATCACAACTTTTGATGAAATTGTCTCCTACAGTATCTCTTCTTATATCATGAAGGCTTTTTTTATAATTAAGTTTCTTTCCTCTATGACCATGATAAAACAAACCCCTGATGATTAAAACAAAAGACAATCAAAACTTGGCAAATGAACTCTTTGGACATTAGCAAAAGGGAATACATTAACAGTTTTTGCAAACACTTTATACAATTGTCTAATACTCCATCAAGCTCATAAAAAATACAATTCTACTGCAACAAGAAATCCATTCAGTAAGACTCGTCCTCGGTGTACATCGCTTAAAATGCCAACTTTTTAAAAATAATGCCCCAGCTCTTAAATTTACTTTAAAAAGGGGAATTAAAGCTCAACACCTTTGGCCTATGACTTTTTTAGGAACCGTATCACCTTACGGTTGAGGAGATGGGTAAAGAAAAAGTATTAACGAAATAAAACTTATAGGAACATGCTTCACATGACCTCACCGTTTTCTTCTCTTAAGAAAGAAACGAAATCTGAAAATTGTTCAAGAGTGTTTTTGAACATAGTACATTGCAAAAGCAGAAAAAAATCAGTGTTTTTAAGAAACATAACTCACAACAACAAGGAATTCCTGTCGTGTCTAGTATTGCACGTATTTTGGTTTGGAGGGTTTAGGATGCTAATATTTCAAGACAAGTTTATGCTCCGGCACTTCAATGAACTTAACTGTAAAGTAATGATCAACCTCTCTTGGCAATAAACTCAACATTTGCTGTTCTTCAGTAAAGCATATGACAGAAACATATGAGAAACATGTCTAAAATTCATATGAATAAGCTCACAGCAACAACAAAAATACTATGTTATCTATAAACTAATACTGAATGTACTTAGTTTCGAGGGATTTAGATGCAAAATGTTATGACAAAAGCCCCTACGTGGCTACCAGCAATTAAACATCCTTCAACTTCTTTAGCAAATGAGCTCATGTGTATCATCTTCTTGTTGAGAAGACGAAGATGAGTAATGATAGAATAACCAAACTATCAACTTTCCTTAACATGTTTTACATGAAATCATTATTGCCTTCTCGTAACGAAATAGAAAAAAAAAACAGAACATCTGAAATTGTTCAAAATCGCTTCTTGATAACGATGAAAGCAAAGGAAACTTAGTGTTTGTAACCACTATGACACGTGTCTACAGATCTGTCATGCTCATAAGAAACGTAACTCACAGGAATATAATTTTATACAGTGTAAAAAGTACTTGGTTTGGAGGACATTTAGATGCCAACTTTTCAAGAATAATACACTAGCACTGACATTAACTGATGAAAAAAAGTAATGCTTAGCTTCTTTATCCAATTAGCCCATAGGTAATTCCTTGTAGTTGAAAAAAAAAACCCGAGTACACATAAAAATATAGACTTTCCGTAACATGTATCACAGGTCATGATCTCCACATTTTTGCTCCTCTTAACTTAAAAGAAATAAATATATATTTAAATTTGTTTTAAATGACCTTTAAACAATATGAAGAAAAAAATTCTGTGTCTGCAAAGGCTTGACACGTGTCTAATACTGGGTCACGCTCATATTAAACGTAGCTCACAGGAACAAGGAATTCTCGTGTGTATAAAATAATACTGCAGAGAGGGTGCAAAGTTGAACCCTTTATTGAGGGTGCGAAAATGTTCCCTTGGATACATCTTTCCACCCACACTAAGTGGTGCTAGGTTGCACCTCTTCTTGAGGGTGCATCTTTCCACCCACACTAAGGGGTGCTAAGTTGCACCTTTCTTGAGGGTGCGATCTTGCACCCTTTACCTTTCGGCGCACCTTTGCACCCCATGTAGCCTTTACATCTTGGTGCAACTTTACATCCTTTCGTGAGGGTGCAAAGAAACACCCAAAGTTCCAAGATTGTGCCTTGTTTTGAGGGTGCAATCTTGGAACTTTGCGTGCTACTTTGTACCCTCAAGAAAGGGTGAAAGTTACACCCTCGGGAGCAACTTTGCCCTCTTGAAAAAGGCGCAACCTCTTTCCTTTAGGTGCAACTTTATGCCCGAAGGATGCAAGAATGTACCCTCTCTTGAGGGTGCAATCTTGTGCCTTATTGGTATGATGTTGCACCTATGTGGTGCTTATTTGCTCCATGACTGCTGCAAAATTGCTCCTTTAAAGGAGCAAGTCAGTGTCATCGCCTGCTCCTTTATAGGGGCAATATTGCCCATCATCTCAAGGTGCAACTTAGCATCACATAATCGGGTACGATTTAGTTCCTTAACTACTCTAAACCTTGAATAGTGCGAACTGATGTAAGCCTATTTGCTCAGAATATAACTTATGTTGTTGCACTCTGCAAAGTAAATAGGATTAGTGTAACTTGGATCTTGTGAATCATGAAATGTGTGTGCGTGTGGAATTTGTGAGTTGTGAAAATGTTAATGTAAAAGTTAACTTAGTTGTGTTTGAATAATATACTGAAACCAAAAATTTACCCAATTACCTTTTCAATATTAAAAAAAGGTGAGCACTATATCTATCAAACAGTTAGCCTTCTCGGCAAGAGTATACATCTGCATGACGGAAGAGGTGAAAATATGATATGCAGTTGTCTGGATACGTGTTATTCAAAACGTTTGAATGCGTACTTATTCACATAATCTATAAGAATAACATATTATGCTTCTTACCAGTACTCAAAGCCTCTAAAACAAAAGTATGCTTCTTACACTTCTAAAGTATACACCATATCTTAAAAACAAAATGTAAGAGGATTTAAGAAGCTGTTTGTATGCATTCAAACGAATCCATATTTCTATCTAAAATCTAAAACGTGTCTTGTTAAAGGGGAATTCGTTTTATAATGACGATGCCAATTGTCTGAAAGTCCTTATCACGACATGTCTTGGAGTTCACGCTTATTGAAAACATGAGATTCTTGGCACGTAGATTACAACTATGGTTTAAAGAGTTAACTGAGATACGCATACCGTATACGGGCATTTCGATGAAAACATTTAAATACAAGGCACTGTAAATAATATGAAAATCAAACTTGATACCAGCCCTTATCGGCAACCAATAGAGACTATGGAGGACTGCAGTTATAATTGTGTTCAGATATTGTTTTGGGTGATACACGCATGCCGACTGATTTGGGATCAATTCGAGTCCCTCGAGCTGAGATTCCGGAACTGCAATGAGCAAACCATCATTATGCATAACAAAGTGACTGAGAATAATGCATGCACCAGTTTCTGTTTCGTTGTTCTATACACAGAAAGTTGTTTCGTTTTCCAATCCTGTGAAGGCACACAGATTTTACAGAATTCAATCATCTTTGGCTATAACGCCATGGTCGCGTGCAAAATGAATGCAGCTTATCTAACTTAACCTGTAGTTACTGAATAGGGGACTACTGTATATTCAATTTATACATTATTAATCGGATGATAGAACCTGTCAAAGAGTAAATTGCGGATATCATATACCATTGTCAAATTCACTTTAATTCTATAAATAGTATCAATGGAATGTTATGAACCACTTCAGCACAAACATTCATTATCATAATTATTTCCCTGAAACGGCTACATTTGTATGAGAGGGAAGAGTTTGGCATCATACATAGCAAGAGTCGTGACTACAAAACTAAATACATGTATTATACAAGGTTTTAGGACACTTTGAATCATGCCCCCCCCCAAAAAAAAAAAAAAAACAACAACAACAACAACAACAAACAAACAAAAAACAAACCAACAACTTAGTGAAATGTTGTACAATGTATGCCCTACTTCCATTAACCTATGATCTTTGACCTTTGAATACATGGCCCGCATTTTTTCAACGAATAGGCATTTGGATGCAACGTAGGTAATATATAAAAGAAAAAATGTTTTAGGAAAATACATTCACTTCAGAAATAATTATGGAACAAATAGCAAAATATTGACACGTTCACTTCTTCCGTAATGACATGACAGAAAACTTTCCTCACCGAATCGTTCTGCCGTAATTCATGAGCAAGTCATGGATATATACTTAGTTCGATTAAAAGTATACATTGAGTCATTGTAAAAGCATCTAATGAAAAGTATGCTTCAGAACTACATCATTGTCATTTATTCTATAACACTAATAATATAGAGCTATTGGTCGTTGTCCTCCTATCACTATACCACGTTTGTTTAGCAAATAAGGCACAGAATTTAATTTTGCACTTGTTGCCAAAGACTCTAATCTTCTTTACCGCTATTCCCAGACATGTATGTTGGTGCTGTATGAATTAGAAACGGAAGCTTACAAATATTCACCATCTAACAAGGCAAAAGCGAAGTGATGTCTCGTCCACGTATCGACTTTGTGATTACAGAGATTTTCAAATGGCATAGGCCTAGTTCATTGACTTTTTGACTGTTGACGTAGTCGGACTTCACCAATATTAACACTTGACAGCAATCATTAGATGATCTGAGGAGTGAATTTGGTGGTCATATAGCTCAAAAGTGTGGAAAGTTATTGAAAGAACACCAGAATACTATGTCGACAGTGTTTATCAGGTGAGATACAAACATAGAACAAGTTCCAGTGGGTTTCAGGAGGTTACTTTTCCAGCCATCAGGGCTATAGTCTACCTCTAAAAAAATCGAGTGAAAATATTCACTCTAAAAAGAGTGAATACAAAAAAGAGTGAATTTCGAGTGAAATTGGAGTGAATTTTGACTGAAAATGTTCATTTTCACTCATTTTGGAGTGACGTCAGGGATCACTCCAAAATCTTCGAGTGATCCCTGACGTCACTCCAAAATGAGTGAAAATGAGCATTTTCACTCAAAATTCACTCCAATTTCACTCGAAATTTCACTCTTTTTTGTATTCACTCTTTTTAGAGTGAAAATTTTCACTCGATTTTTTTTTTTAGAGAGTAGCTGCTAAAATTGGGTCTTTGAGGGCATCTGGCGGCTACCCCCCCCCCCCACTTCTTAAAACGTCTGGCAACGGCCATGCATATATCCTGTAAGTGTAAATAACAAGTTCCAGTGGGTTTCATTAGGTTATATTTTCAGCTAGGCTATAGCTGGAAAAAGTTGGGTCTTTAAGGGCGTCTGGCGGCTACCCCCCACCACTTAAAACGTCTGGCAATGGTCATTCATTTATCCTGTAAGTGTAACGAACAAGTTCCAGTGGGTTTCATTAGGTTACTTTTTCAGCTAGGCTAGCCTAGCTGGAAAAATTTGGGTCTTTAAGGGCGTCTGGCGGCTATACCCCCCACCACTTAAAACGTCTGGCAATGGTCATTCATTTATCCTGTAAGTGTAACGAACAAGTTCCAGTTGTTTTCATGGGGTTACTTTTCCAGCTAGGCTAGCCTAGCTGGAAAAATTTGGGTCTTTAAGGGCGTCTGGCGGCTACCCCCCACCACTTAAAACGTCTGGCAATGGTCATTCATTTATCCTGTAAGTGTAACGAACAAGTTCCAGTGGTTTTCATGAGGTTACTTTTTCAGCTAGGCTAGCCTAGCTGGAGTTGGGCCTTTAAGAGCGTCTGGCGGCTACCCCCCACCACTTAAAACGTCTGGCAATGGTCATTCATTTATCCTGTAAGTGTAACGAACAAGTTCCAGTTGTTTTCATGGGGTTACTTTTCCAGCTAGGCTAGCCTAATTTTGAGGGGTCCTTTTTTTGGCCCTCCTGGCCACACCCACCACCGATGACCAGCCAGACGTGCATTTCCATACTTAGGGGCGTATGTACTAAATTGCTATATACATAAAAATTGGTAACCTTTTCAGCTAGGCTGACCCCCGCTGGCTCCCGGACTATAAAGTTTATTATCAATTGTCAATCCAAGAAATTTCATTGATGAAACTACATCTATAACAGTATCATCTAATACAATATCATTGGGAAAACTATGCAAATAATTACTAAACAACATACATTTGGTTTTGAGAAGGTTCAAAGACAATTTGTTGGATTGTTTCCAATAAAGCAACTTCTTAAGTTCTAAATTTAAAGATAATAAAAAGTTTTGGTACCTCAAAAGTTTCCCTGAATTTCCTTGTCTTGGTTTGTGTTTCACGTTAAAGTACGTTGTCTGTGAGAATTACTCGCCCCAAAGTGCTCTCATGTCTTAGTAATCATGCAATAATGGTTTCGTACCAGAGCCGACGCCGTACAGCGTCGACAAATATTGTACGAAACCACTGACTGCGACTAGCAGCGTGCAGCCCATTGTACGCAGCTAACTGCGACCAGCAGCCCCATACGCATAGCGTAATGGGGCTTCGCATTGTAGCATTCAGGATCATGACAGAATTAGTATCGCGGGTAAATGTCAACTTAAAATATAAAAATTTCTTCGATTTGAAGACTTACCAATTAAAGGGATAGTACAGTATTAGTGGAGATGAGAATTGGGCCTTAAACTTTTTGCGAGATACAAAATGTACCAAGAAAACACTTATGATATAGTACAGAGCATACCACTTTAAGAGGAATTCAAAGTTTATTTGATGAAAATCGGGTTTGGAATGAATGAAACATCCAAAAACAAAGTAAAACAAAGTGATCGTAACAAAGTGTGGGTCCCACACTTTCTTAGAATCGCTCTTATTTGGATATCTCAGCCATTTCAAAACCAATTTTCGTCAAGTAAACTTTGAATTCCTCATAGAATTACATGCTCTTTCATATTTCATAAGAGGTTTCTCATTATCTCACCAAAAATGTTAGAAACCTGAAATTATGTCTCAACCAAAACTGTACGATCCCTTTAAGTTGAAGTATTGAAAAGAGGCTTCGGGCAACGTTTGGTTCTGCCAATAGCCCCTTTCTTTTCGAATTGATGACTGAATGTGACTCGGTCGAGAGGACCTTGGGAGAGCTACAAACACTGACTAATACGGCCAGCGCATGCGCACACAAACATCTTATCCGTTGATGGATTTGAAATGTGTGCGCATGTGATGTGTTCGCATGCACTGGCTGTAGTATTCAGTGCACAGGTAGCTCTCCCAAGGTCCTCTCGGCCGAGTCTTATTAGGTGATCCGAGTATCCTTCGGATGACCTATTGTATCTGTACGGATTCTTTATTTATTTCTGGACAAAATTTGTGCAGCGATTAGCTCAGAAAGTGCTGCACCTATCAATTTCAAAATTATATCATATATGTATCATGTCACAAAGACGACAGATCTAATAAAATCATAGTGATCAGTCGACCATGACGTCACTATGACGTCATTATATGAAAACATATTCTCATTAATATCTCATTAATGGAACAGAATTTTTGAATGAAATTTACGTCACATATATTTCATGTCAAGCGGATTCTACCCATATTCTCAAAAATCATCTACATCTTAAGACGTGCGCGTACGCGCGCGTTGAAATATTTGTATGCTCAAATCGAGCTCAAAATTTTTTTGCATCCGTTTCAGACCATTTGCAGCATTTTTTGAAAAATTGAAAAAATTGGACGGACGCGTACGCGCGCGCGCATATACGCACGCACAGCTCATATGCAATAGAAATTTCTCAGTTTTTCACACGGATCGGATGTTTAAAATGTCAAGGAATAATTCTACCAAGTTTCAAGTCAATCCGACTCAATATGACGTCATACGGGCCAGTCAAAGTTGAAATTCCGCGCGCGCGTCAATGGCGATATACAGTGCAACTATGCCAAAAAACTGCCAATTTTAAATCCGAATTTACTCGTCAGAATGGACGGTGACCCCCCATTTTCTTTACATATTCTGAAAGCTAATGAGTTGTACATGTCATTTCATGCGGTGGCAATGCTGGCAAAATGATTAAAAGATATCAAATTTCTTAATAAAGTAAAAAAAGCAAATTTTCAAAATGACATCATCAAATTTCAAGTTCATTCGAGCGTATCTCACTAACCCTTTGCTAATTTTCACCGAGATTTCAGCATGTTGTAGCTTATGAAATGCTCTTTCATTAATGTAATACAAACATTTTGATTGGATGACAGCATCACCTCGTAAAAATGGATTGAAAATAATCTTGTCAAATTTGACCAGTTTACGTGTTATCTCTATGGGAATGCAGTTTTTCTGGAAATGAAAATTGACATGACTATCCTTATCGAGCACTAGCTCCCTTACCCTTCGGTGAATTTCTCCCAGATTTTAATATGTTGTAGCTGAGATTTTACGCTACCGTAAATGTTCCCTTCGTTTTTTCATACGATGTCAGGATCACGTCAAAAAATTTGGTTGAAATTAAAGCTTATCTTTGATGTATTGAGATATTTCTTTCTTTCTGCAACTTTCTTTGCAATAACTCGGGAAAAATAGCCTCTATCACCCCGATATTTTGTACATGTTTAGTTCATGTCACGTGCATTATTTCATAAAATAACAACTACTTGATCGGACACCATCTTGGGTATGTAAATTAGGGTCAAAGGTCATAGATGTTTCATCCTGTATCTTGGTGAATACATGTCCTATCTTTCCCATATTTTGCACACGCAAAGACCAAGTTACAAGAATCATTTCACAAAATAACCACTTTTTGCTCAGATGCCATCTTGTCTGTGCAAATTGGGGTCAAAGGTCATATGTACTTTTTTCTGTATCTTCGTTATGACGTGTTATCTCTATGGGAGGGAATTTTTTTTAATGTGAAAATTGACATGGTTGTCTTTATCGATCACTAGCTCACTTACCCTTCGGTGAATTTCTCCCAGATTGTAATATGTTGTAGCTAAGACATTGCGCTATTGCCAGTGTGCCTTCGTTTTTTCATACAATGTCGGGATCACGTTAAAAAACTTGGTTGAAATTAAAGCTTATCTTCTATGTATTGAGATATTGCTTTCATTCTGCAACTTTCTTTGCAATAACTTAAGAAAAATAGCCCCTATCACCCCCATATTTTGCACATGTTAAGTTCATGTCACGTACATTATTTCATAAAATAACAACTACTTGATCGGACACCATCTTGGGTATGTAATTTAAGGTCAAAGGTCAAAAATGTTTCATCTTGTATCTTGGTGAATACCTGTCCTATCTTTCCCATATTTTGCACACGTATAGACGATGTCGCGAGAATCATTTCACAAAATAACCACTTTTTCCTCAGATGCCATTTTGGGAGTGTAAAGGTGGGTTAAAGGCCACATGTATTTGTTGCTGTATCATCGTTATCTATTGTATACAGAATTAGTACCAAAGATGGCAGACATGACTCCCTTTTCTAAATGAGAATCCAAACATCACACGGCCAATGTCTCTAAACACAGATGAAACCTGTATGGTCATGCCTATTTCGATCAGGACTCGAATCATTGATTAAAAAAAAAATCGGATCACCTTAATTTGTCAGTAATGACAAATTACAATCTCTAGTTCAGTTATCAATTCGAACAGAAAGGGACTATATGAAGAACCAAACGTTGCCCTAAGCCTGTTTTCAATACTTCACCTTAATTGGTAAGTCTTCAAACTGAAGAATTTTTGGGATTTTAAGTTGACATTTATCCTGCGATACTAAATCTGTCATGACCCTGAATGCTACAATGCGAAGCCCGATTACGCTATGCGTATGGGACTGCTGTTCGCTATGAGTATGGGGCTGCTGGTCGCAGTTAATTGCATGATTACTAAGACATGAGAGCACTTTGGGGCGAGTAAGTCTCACAGTGTTAGTTATATGAAAGGTACTTTAACCTGAAACACAAACTAAGACAAGGAAATTCAAGAAAACTTTTGAGGTACCAAAACTTGTTATTATCTTTAAGGTATCCACCAAAATGTGGGGATCCGGTTGTCAAAAAAAACCAACATTTGAATCGTCTGCGAAAAAAAAAAAAAAAAAAAAAAAAAAAAAATATATATATATATATATATATATATAACACTAGAAACATTTATCATTATTATCATTTACATACGTTATAAACAAAAGAGGTCCCAATAAATTGCCTTGAGAAACACTGCAAGTAAGAGATTTCTTTGTGGAACAGTGATCGGATAAAGATATACATTGTTTGCGATCACTAGCAGCTCCTCAACCACTCTAACGCCTTCCCACGGATACCATAGTGACATAATTTATAAAGAAGTATTTCGTGATCGATGGTATTGAAGGCCTTGGAGAAGTCCAGGAAAACTCTGGACTTATTTGATTTATTAAGACTGACATCAAGAGATATCAGTAACGTCAATTATAACCTATACGAGGTAGTTTTGCGAGGCAATTGCAGTTGTTATTTTGCAGGGATAAAGGTCAGCAGTTGTTATTTTGCAGGGTTAAAGGTCACCAGTCAATATTCGTTTCGCCACGTCGCTGCTTGTCGGATACACACACCGTACCGTACACAAAACAATGTGTGCAAACAGTGCAATCTTCCGGTTTTCGCCATTCACTTTACACAGGGAGGTGGGAAGAGAAAGAGTGGAATCTCTCTCCCCACCTCCCTGCTTTAAAGGACAAGTTCACCTTAACCCTATAAAGCCTAAGGGGGGGGGGGGCACATTGTGCCCCCCATACCTGATTTTCGTTTGCCACTCCTTCGTCCTTAATCCGATTTCAACCAAATTTGGTGACTTTTCCTAAAATCTTATTGCAAACATTTTGATATATAATTTAGCTATATTTGATGTTGCTGGTTGCCATGGCAACCATAAACTGACAACCATGTCAGTCAGATTTTGCATCTTTTTTCTGTTCCCATTTCATTTAACAGCATTACAGTGTATGAAATGGGTGTTTCTTGGCTGAAATTTGTTTAAGAAGCAAAATTTGAAGTAATTATGGTCCTGGAAAGTTTTTCTTATTATTTCCTTTGTTTTTATGTGACAAAGGCATAAAACAATAGATATAATAGAGATAATTGAAAACAATAATATTTTCTATAGATTGCCCTTATATTTTGAGTTATTTTGATTCCTTCACCCATGTTATGCCTCTAATATCATTAGTTTATCATATTATCAATTTGCAATCTCAAAATTCCACTATTATGCAAATATGAAATGTCATAACTATACATGTTCCCATCCCAAACATTTCATCTCAGGTCTCATAACGTATCACTATGTTGATATGAATAGCGCCCCCATGTGGTGACCTTGAGAAATTTCAAACATAACAAATAATGAAATTCCACTTGCTTATCATTTGTGGCAAATATGAAAATGATTGGTCTATAATAAGACATATATAATGGGGATAAAGAAATTATACCCAAAAATCATGTTTTTAAATAGCATATTTCCTATGTATTTCTTTATATTTTTGTAAATAGCGGCCTCCATGGGTGACCTTGTGAAAATTCAAATGTACGATCATGTAGAGTATGAGTTACTCTACCCACGTGCCAAATATGACGTTGATACATCAAATAATAAAAAAGTTGTATAGGGGGGGGGGGTACAATGTGCCCCCCCCCCTTGGGCCTGCGAGGGGTCAAAATAGCTTGGGCTCAATAGGGTTAATAGACATGTGGGTTGAGTGAATGCAGCAATATTAGTAGAACACATCAGTGAGAGTTTGAGCAAAATCGGATAATCCGTTAAAAAGTTATGAATTTTTGAATTTTCTGCTCAGTCACGGCTGGATGAAAAGACTACTATAGCTTGTGATGTCACATGAGTACAACGATATAAAGAAGGAATAAAGAAAATTCAGCATATTTCCATTTTTCTCGCATAACGAAAGAACACTCGACTTCTCTCTTTCAGAAGGTAGGGGGAGAAATGTGCACTTTATTCAAAAAGTGAAGTTTTGTGAAATTCTCTTTTTATTTTCCTTGTATAGTTGTACGCATGTGACATCATACACTGTAGTAGTCTTCTCTTCCAGCAGTGACTGCGCAGATAATTGAAATATTCTTAACTTTTGAATGGATTGTCCAATTTCCCTCAAACTTTCACTGATGTGTTCTACTAATATTGCTGCATTCTCTCAATCCTTATGTATATGAAGGTGAACTTGTCCTTTTCCGATCGACCACGAAAAGAAAACATTCCAGGACGTCGCTGGGTGTCGGTTACACGCACCGCAGAAGAACGCTGATAAATCAACTCATACAAGGTCGACCACTTACAGCAGCACTACAAGTCAAACAATGACTAGTCCATTTGTGCTCAATAATTGCACAGTGACCATCACTTTTACAACTCTCCAAATTTAAGCAGAAGTAAAAATAAAGTGTAAAAGCGTTCAGATATTTGAAGTTCACCTGTTACATCTACATAATTATGTATCTTTGAAGTTGGAGTTAAATGATATACATTGATGAACAATTTTTCAATTACACTCACTGCACTTCCGACATAAATACAAACTGAGAATTGCGTGGAGTATGCATGTTCGTGGATTTATTGGAGAGTACAAGTTTACCAAAACAAAAAGTGCTTACCACATTACATAACATAGTTACTCATGATAACATGATAGGGTTGTACACTTTATAGACGAGAAAGTAAAAACATGATCATACCAATGCTTGTTATACACAATTATACTTTCCGGTTTCAGGATTCGGTAATTTTACACCGACAAACAGAAATATTATTCAAGTAGTAAATGCTTTCAAACACGCCACTGCTATGTCTAACTCTGGAAGGACCCGGGTTTTCTCTCCGCAAATTTGTATTCATCTCATGACGAGCATCTGCACCGTGGAATACAACAACATATATACATGGCAGTGCTCTCTGCGTACGGGCCACCTACAGACAAGCACCCCGGATCCCGCCTTGCCTCTTAGGCCCTTGTCGGAGGACTCCCTGCATGGTAATCCGAGAAGTATCCCCATCGAGTATAACTACAATGGACTTCTCTGATTGACAGGCGAGCCCACTCAACTCGGAACCCACAAGCGCGTACAGACCCATATACAAAAGCCCCCTGCATCAGAAAAGTGCTCGGCACTAGTCACAGGCGGGCGCGTCCGTGACCCGCCGGCTTTCCTCACGGTGCCTCTTGATGCATAAATGGCCACAATAACAATTGTTAATAAAACAAACATTCCGAAATACACCCTTCCCTACGAGTTTGACATAACAAGTGGAAAACATTTCATGTACTGTATAAACTACATCTGCGCAGAGGCCCAGAAATGAACAATTTCCGCCTCTACCAATCCCCACCAGAAAAGACGCGCAGCACCGCACCAGTCCTGAACACGAAGCGACGCCACCCAGATTTGTGTCACCCCACGGGCCCATGCACCGTACCGTGAGGAACACAACCCCAGCGCCGCCGCGCGTCCACGGCGCGAAGCCGCGCGCGTCCCCGGAGGGAAGGAGACCCCAGGATTGGGTGAAAAACTGCCAAAAAAAAACCTTTGCGGAAAAAATGGCAGAAAAGCCCCAACCTGCCAAGCTAGACTTCGACAACAAGATAGTCTTGTCTGGGATTCCTTAGACGATCACACATTGCGATTCCCTCATCACTCGGACCTATAATCCGCCTTTAGCGCGATATCCGTCCACACTTGTTTAAGGACAACGATCTCAAACTATAAAATACAAAAAATTAAATTCCAATAAATTCAATAATTAGTTTTGGCTGTACAGCACGACTTTCCTCACTGTCTATTACCTGCCACATCGATAGGTCAATAGGCATTTAATTATAATACGAGTAATTCCAAATTTACTTGTGTATCGACGACTTTCACAAATAATCAATGCATTTTTAATAGGAAAAAGTGTAGGGGGTGGGTATGGGGTGGGTAATTTAAGCGAGGGCCCAAAATTGATGCTCTCTCCGTGAAATCCACGCACAGAATGATCCCTTCTCACATTAACTGCTAAACTTTCCCACGCCAAATGTTCAGCTTTCCCACGCGCACTGCTAAGCGTACTAATGCGGTTGCGCCATCGGGAACCATCAAAGGAGATCACTCGTTCATGTTTTCGGCGACGCTCTTTGCGTATGCCGCCTGCTTTCAGGCTCCGACTAGCGCCGAACGCCCTCAAAGGCAGAAAACAAGTCAGTGAGCGAGTGTAAACCCCTTTTAACGACTAGCGCCGTTAAAGGAATTACACTCACTGCACTTCCGACATAAATACAAACTGAGAATTGCGTGGAGTATGCATGTTCGTGGATTTATTGGAGAGTACAAGTTTACCAAAACAAAAAGTGCTTACCACATTACATAACATAGTTACTCATGATAACATGATAGGGTTGTACACTTTATAGACGAGAAAGTAAAAACATGATCATACCAATGCTTGTTATACACAATTATACTTTCCGGTTTCAGGATTCGGTAATTTTACACCGACAAACAGAAATATTATTCAAGTAGTAAATGCTTTCAAACACGCCACTGCTATGTCTAACTCTGGAAGGACCCGGGTTTTCTCTCCGCAAATTTGTATTCATCTCATGACGAGCATCTGCACCGTGGAATACAACAACATATATACATGGCAGTGCTCTCTGCGTACGGGCCACCTACAGACAAGCACCCCGGATCCCGCCTTGCCTCTTAGGCCCTTGTCGGAGGACTCCCTGCATGGTAATCCGAGAAGTATCCCCATCGAGTATAACTACAATGGACTTCTCTGATTGACAGGCGAGCCCACTCAACTCGGAACCCACAAGCGCGTACAGACCCATATACAAAAGCCCCCTGCATCAGAAAAGTGCTCGGCACTAGTCACAGGCGGGCGCGTCCGTGACCCGCCGGCTTTCCTCACGGTGCCTCTTGATGCATAAATGGCCACAATAACAATTGTTAATAAAACAAACATTCCGAAATACACCCTTCCCTACGAGTTTGACATAACAAGTGGAAAACATTTCATGTACTGTATAAACTACATCTGCGCAGAGGCCCAGAAATGAACAATTTCCGCCATACGGGCACAGCCCGCCGCCAATGCGCAGGAGAGCGGTACAGCGGTAAAAGGGGGGACGCAATAAAGATCCACGTTACACATATTTTGTTGTTGTTGTTTTGCTATACACAACGTTAATCTAGAAAGCACACATCGGAACAAGAGCTAGTTTACATCCATAATAAAGGCATTTTATGACTATCTCTAGCCCCAGAAAACATTACAAAACATTTACTACCGAACATTGGAGTTATCGAACTCAAAACGATCTCATAGACTCCCTTATCAATCTATGAACACCTTTCATTACCAACCTCACTACCCGTGTCTATTTCAATTTGATTACTCATTACATGTATTTGATATTTGTATGTCTTTGTCTCCCTTACTTTCTGTTCCTTCCGCGCCTAGAGCACTCTGCAGAGTGGATTTGGCGCTATATAAGTCATATCAATTATCAATTATTATCATATCAATTATCATGTCGGCTATCCCGCTTCTGAGGTCTTTTAGAAATAGTGCTATGCCAACATC